>NC_141304.1:16491115-16526115 GCF_037954325.1 Fistularia commersonii | reverse complement strand
TCCCCGACACGCGCTGTCACACACACACACGCAGGCGTCTTGCGGCAGAGCGATCTGAAATTCTCACCCGCAGGTCCGTGGCCGGGCGGCGGCTCCTGGGGGGCGGCGTCCCGTCGGGCTCCTTGTCCCTCCGGTTGCAGTCCAGCCGGACCTGACCTTCACACTCCGGGTGGCAGGTGTAGCTGCAGTCTGAGGGACATAAAGCAGAGCGGCGGCGGCTTCAGTTTCCGGCCGAGGCCGAGGGTCTCGTCAGAGGGGAAGCCGCTCGGTCGGCGCGGAGCTCGGGCGGAACGGCGGACTTCCACGGCCATACGGCGCCATCTAGCGGTCGCCATCAGCGTCACGCCTTAAACCAGGCGGGCCGCATTTAGGACGGGGTAATACTTCGTTAGTCCCCCCCCGCCCCCCCGCAGCACCCGGCAGAGGACAGGCATCGAGACACATTAAGGTTGACAAACAGACAACAAGCAGAGACATTGGAAGGACGGACAAAAAAACAGATAAACTGCTCCATGAGAAAAGGGGCAAAGGGGCAGACGTGACCCCGGCAGGTCAGAGCCGAGAGCTGCTTCTGTCCAGACTGCTGCTCGACACTCAGACGGCATTTACAGATGTAGATTTAGGTGTGTGTGTGTGTGTGGGGGGGGTTCAGCCGCTGCTGAATCCCTCACAGGTCATTGTTGCCCATCGGCAGCCGCTGCCATTATTTCTGGATTGTATTGTACTTTGTCCCCGTCAGTGGGAACGAGAGCCGGGCCAGCGAGACGCTCAGCGAGACGCTCAGCGCACCAGCAGAAGGTCTGGGGTTGCTGGCTCAGCTCACGGTGAGCACCACAGTGAGGAGCAGTCCTGAAGAAGCCAGGGCGGAGCAGAAAGACCAGTGCAGTTTAGAGAAGCTCTGACTCACTTCTTTTTATGGTGCAGCTGCTCATCATCAGCTGGATTCAAACCCAAACTCATGATCCTCCTCCCCCACTGAAGACGCTTGGCTCCACAGCACCCCCCCCCCCCCAGGGGTCGGAGGCCGCTTGTGTTCATCCCACATCTTCAGGAGAACATCACCTTGTTCCCTGCTGGGTCTGGACTGAAGGTGCAAACATCCCTTAGAAAGCCCTGACAGCGTTCCTGGATGATTCAAAGCTCCGTCTCTTCAGTTCAATCAAGAATCCCAGGAAGGAGCTCTTTGCTCACACACTCTTTTTAAAACGTGCTTTGAATGATTAGACTTTTCCAGACGTAAACGTGCACAGGGCAGCGCTGTCAGGTGACCTTCTGTAGGAGAGGACACTGGCCACTATGGTGACTGGTTTTCAGTAACAGTGAATGATGATCGTGGCTGAAACTCAAAGCAGAGTGTGTGTGTGTGTGTGTGTCAGGGGTCGGAGGAGTCGCTGCCAGCGGGCCGGCCGGAGGAAAGAGGAGCTCCAGATAAGCAGCATCCTGTGAGCGCCCGTCCAGAGGCGCAGCAGAAGGACAGAGACAAAGGAAGCCCGGAGAGGAAAGGAGGAGAGGAACTCCTTTCCTGGACAGCTTTCCATCTTCTCATCGTCCACAGCTTCTCAAACACATTTGTCCCAAAACCCCATGCAGACCCTCCCTGATGGTGGTGGATCCAGGAGGAGCAGGAGGTTCCCGGGGGAAACCCTTCCAGCAGCAACCCTGGCTGTTTTCTGTCTGTGGGAGGATGGCCTGCGAATGTGTGTGTGTGTGTGTGTGTGTGTGTGCGCGCGCATAGGTGTGTGTGTGTTGTCTATTGTAAGTCGCTTTGGATAAAAGCGTCTGCCAAATGCAATGTAATGTGTGTGTGTGTGTGTGTGTGTGTGTGTGTGTGTGTGTGTGTGTGTGTGTGTGTGCTCTCTACCTGCACGCCTTTGGAGTGATAAGCTTTCTTTTGGCCTCACCTGAGATCCAGACCGTTCCCACACTGATAAGGTGAACCCCCCCCCCCCCCCCCCCCCACACACACACACACACACACACACACCACCACTAGAAGGCAAAGGTTACCTGACACCTTCACACTGAGACTGGCCTGCTGAGTGTCTGTGTGTGTTAGTGTGAGTCTCTGAATCTCAGTGTGTGTGTGTGTGTGTGTGTGTGTGTGTGTGTGTGTGTGTGTGTGTGTGTGTGTGTGTGAGAGAGAGAGCCTCTGAGCTCAGAGGAGGTGTAGGTGGAGGAGTGGTTCTGGTGGAGGTCTGCCTGCAGACCTGGGCTCCAGCAGAGGAACTCCAGGGAGGAAACCAAAAGAGAAGTTCAGACTCGGACAAACCAGAGCCGAGTGTTTGAGTGGACCCTGAGGAACAAGTGGAGATCTAGACCTGCAGGGGGTTCCCAGGACCTGCAGGGGGTTCCCAGGACCTGCAGGGGGTTCCCAGGACCTGCAGGGGGTTCCCAGGACCTGCAGGGGGTTCCCTGGACCTGCAGGGGTGCCCAGGAGTTGCAGGAGTTCCCAGGAGCTGCAGGGGGTTCCCAGGAGCTGCACTGAGGTTCCTCTGCTGGACTTGGAAAGTCTTCTAGTTCTGAGCAACAAGAGTGTGGATTCCCCCTGCTGATGTTTGATTCTCCAGCTCTGGCCGGGGCTGAGATGGAGACCTGATTGTCAAGCTGGAGGACGCCGCTCGCCGCCGCCAGCCTGACAGAACCTGAGAGCCTTCAGGGAGTCCTGGACGTTCCTGAGCTCCGAGGCTCTCTGATCCCCGTGGACGGATCTTTCTGACTCCGAGTCATCGAGCTGATCTTCGCTCGGCTTTCGTTTCTTCTCCTCACGACCTTCCGTTAGTTGCCGTCCTCTCAGCGGCTTCCAACGGAGGGAAGAACCTTCATGACACCGTCCACGTCCACACACTTCTCAGCCGCCATCCCACCAGAGCCCTGGAGGAGGACGCTTCCTCCAGACTGAGCGGAGATGATGGTGTGACATCCTGCCGAGGGCAGGGTGGGGCCGATGCCCTGCTGGCCGTGGACACGCACACGCACACGCACACGCACACGCACACTCTCTGACGCCACCTTTGTTTTCCTTTGTCTCCTCCCCAGCAGACTCTGGAAACTCCACCCGGGCAAATGTCTTCCCATCTGCGTGGCGTCCCATGTCATGGTAGATGTTCCTCCACCCTGCTGCCGCTGCAGAGTGGGAGTGGGGCCGAAGAGGTCCAGATAAGCAGCGTCTCTCAGGTCACAGGAACCGAGCAGAGCGGCAGAGGACAGACTGGACGGGGGCCACGGCAGGGCGGGGGATGAGAGCTTCTTGATGAATCCATGATTCCAGAGGCTCGGAGGAGATCACAGGGGGATTAAGAGCAGATTTGAGGTCTTTGGGGGCTTTGGGCCGTCTGAGCTCCTCAGGGCTGATCTGAGCAGGCATCATCATGGAGGGGGGGGTGGATGGATGGATGAAGGATGGATCTAGACATGACTTCCTGATAGCTGGGGTTCCTCCTCTGCTCCTCAGGTCTCCGTCCGCCGCCCGCAGAAGCTCCTCGGAGCTGAGCGAACAAAGGACATGGCAGCCTCTCCCCGTTCTGAAGGACCTTCTCCTCCGCGGAGCTCCCGTGGCTCCTCGCCCGCCCTTTGCACGCCTTGCTTCAAGGCGGATTGAATTCCGGCGGCCGAGCAGAGGGATGAGTTAGCAAGTTGCCGTGCTTGCTTTGGCTTCTTCTGGAAGTTCTTCTGGCGAGGCTCGGGGAACCCGGCGGCCGCACAGAGGAGGTGGCGACTAGAGGAGGGATCGGGATCTCCGGCGACACGTGAAGCGACCGAGTTAGGAAGAGATACGTGAAGACGACGCCGGGCTGCTGCTGCTGCTCTGGAGCTTCACGCACGTTCATGAATGAGCAAATCTCACAGATGTTTGAGTTCAAAACCCTCCGGTCACCTTCTCCGGGCCTGAAATCCAGGCATCGCCGAGCCGGAGGTCGGGTCCGGCCGACACGCTGCTCGTCAGGTGACGGCGCTCGCCAGGCGAGGCGAGGGCCGGGTCACCTCAGCGGGGGGGGGAGGTTTCACAGAGGTTTCACAGAGGTTTCACAGAGCTTCCAGGAGAGCGACATGATCTCTCACTCCTGCTCCAGACCTTCTGAGCTTCCTCAGAGCATCTCTCTGCAGCCTGCTCACCGGAACATTCTACCATTCTATGCTCTCTGGTCACACACACACACACACACACACATACACACACACACACACACACACATATACATATACAGACACACACAAAGCAAGCAGCACAGATCAGCCAATGGAGGGTCAGCTCTGGAGGGCACTGAGGTTCAGACACACACACACACACACACACACACACATCTTTGTCCCGGTCCCCGACCGTCCACTCATCATGTGTCCCCGCGCTGCCTCGTCCAGCCGACCGCACGCCAGCGCCTGTCCTCCCCGTCCTACCTGTGGGGGGGAGCAGCGATCCGTTGGACGAAGATCTGCGGAGGATCCTCAGGCCGTCACTCCAGGAGCGGGACTTCGGGATCCTCTTCAGCAGCCGTCCCAGCCGCCGGGTCACCGGTCCGAAGCAGGCGCCGCCCGCCTCCCCGTCCGAGTCTCCGCCGACGCCCTCGGCCCCCGGACCGTCCCCTGGCCCCGGGCCGGGGGGCGCTATCTGCGCCATGGGCGGAGCGCCGCGCCGCCACCCGGCGGGCGCCGTCCTGTGCGCATAACCCACCCCGTCCCCGCCCTCCCGCCCCCAACTGCCGCCGTCCCCCTGAGGACCGCCCCCGAGCCGGCCCCGCCACCGCCCCCCTCCGCCATCCCAGCGCAGACACTCTGCTGCGGGTGCCACGTTCCCGACGGGCGGCCCCCCCCCCCCCGCCCGCTCCCTAACGCTCACCTGTCCAACCCCCGGCTCCGGCCCCCCCCTCGGCCCTCGGCTCGCCGTGGCGACGGCGGCGACGCTCTAAAGTCCCGTCGTCCGTGTGATCGGCACTCGGCTCTGCGGCTGCTGCTGCAGCATCGGCAGCTCCAGCCGGCTTAAAGAGACAGAACCCACACAGCTACACTCCACTGCCAGCCGCCTCTCCCTCCTCAACCTCCTCAACCTCCTCAACCTCCTCAACCTCCTCAACCTCCTCAACCTCCTTCACCTCCTTCACCTCCTTCACCTCCTCTCCTGCAACAGGAGTCAGTCTACTTGCTGTTTCCTCTAAATCCAGATCTCACTCGCATGCAGTAAATGTCTCCCTCAGTCTAAGGAGGGAGCATCATGCCAGTGTGAGCACGGGGGGCTACTAGTGTGTGTGTGTGTGTGTCTGTGTGTGTGTGTGTGTGTGTGTGTGCACTGGTTATTAATATGGGGTGTGAAAGAAGAAGCATCCTCCTGCCCTACTTCTCCCACCGAGGGCTCCGTTGGAACGCCATGTTCTCAGCGCCGCTCACCAGGACGTGATGTCACTACGACTCTGTCCGCATGAGAAGGTGCCGTCACCTGGTGGTGTCAGAGAGATGATGTCGCCCCCCGCCTGTGTCAGCCGGTCCGAGCCCCCCCGGCCTAATGTTCCCTCCGCCAAGGACGGACTAAATATAGCTGCCTGCACCTCCTCCTCAGCGGCCTCACAGCAGAGCAGAAGCACCATGCAGGTCTCTTTCATGTGTGACCACACTCACACACACACACTTGCACAGGGACAGACATACACACACACACACACACACACACACACACACACACTCAATCCCTCCCCGTGGTGCTGCTTGTCCCTCAGAACAGGAGAATCAAGCAGGTCTGCCACGGCTCCTTCCTGTGTCACCTCACATGTGCAGGTCCTGTGGACCACCGGCTTCGGACATCACATGACCGTGACCGTCGCTACGTGACCGTGACCTCCGCTGATTCCCAGATGATTTTTCCGATGACCCGACTTTGCGAGGATTCTGTTTCAGGCTATCTTCCCCGCCGTGTGAGCGTGCGGACGGTCCAGCGGGTGGAAGATGTTGGGGTCTCCACCGGGGAGGACGAGCCCTGGGGGGGGGGGGGGGGGGTCATTCGCTCCGTTCTAATGGCCGTTCGACAAACCAGCCGCACATAATCAGAGATTGGGCGCGGCGTCTGAGCAGATGGTGAAGTATTTGCAGCGCAGGTCCTGGAAGAGGAGCGGACAGAAGGCCTTCAGGTCACCCGTCAGGAGGAACTGAAGGACGCGTCCGTGCGTCCGAACCCCCCCCGGCGGGTTGGGGCGGTATCCCGGTGCCTGCCGGGTAATCTGTGGGGGCTGTTTGAGAGAGCCGGCGCCGCCCGCCGGGGCTCCCCAGAGCTTTAATTAAACTTAATCTGACATCTGACTCCGTCTGCCAGCCGGTAATCCTGCAGACATAATCCCGGGCAGAAGAACCCCCGCAGCCGCGGCGTCCCGCCCGCTGGCCCCGGCCGCGCTCACAGGGCCGAGCGGCGGATGAGGACCGAGCGTAGGACCCCCGCCTGCAAACTGGGCTCTCCTGCCAGGGGCCTCCCGAAGCTCCTCCGCGGTTTTAGATGTTCCTCAAACATGGAGCGTCGGTGGGGGACGGCCCTGGACCCCCTCGGCCTGCCGCCCCCCCAAACAGGGTCACGATATGGTCACGTATTACTGGCTAATTACCACGCGTCCCGGCGTCCTCCGGCGCGTGAACCCGTCTCCTGGCCTCCGGAGCTTCGCAGATCGTGACGTGCCAACGACCTCGGAGATGTTTTCCAGAACTCTCCGGAGGAAAAGGTCTTGGAATTTGTGATGGGAGGACAGAAGAGGAAGTGCCATTTTCTGCCCGCGGTGTCCCAGAGAAGGTCCTCTGGTTCTCAGGAGGACCTGCCGCTCTGATACGTCGGAGAAGATCAACACGTTTCCCGTCTGACTGTGGGCTGAGGAGGCGGAGATGATTTGAGGAGAGCAGACATCCAGAGGTCACAGATGTCCGACATGTCGCACTCATCAGACGCGACCGGTGGTCACACGCTACCGCTGGCCGTGCACATCTGCTCACTGTGTCTGAACGCCAGCGGGAGGCGGGAGGCTGCATACCTTCCATGAACTCATGAGATGATTAGAGTCCCCCCCTCACCCTCACCCACACACACACAGACACCCACACACACACACACACACACACACACACACACACGACGCGCCGCTGGTGGAGCTCCTCAGGCTCCGCCGGCGGCCAGAAGAACGGGAGCTATGACTCCGTCGGCGAACCGACGCCACATCAGACGGCGTGGCGAGCTCCGCTCTGCGCCGGCAGCGGTGACACTCAGAAGAGCTGAGCTGCCTCCTCCTGTCCTGCTTCATGGGAGAGCCGGGAGGCTGAGGTGGAGGGACGAGAAGAACCACGGAGGGCAGGAGAAGACAAAGACAGGGGATGATGGCTGTTTATGCTTCAACGGCCTCCATCCCTGTCATTTGCTGGGTGTAGTTGAAAGATGAGTGTGTGAGTGTGTGTGTGTGTGTGTGTGTGTGTGTGTGTGTGTGCGTGCATTTTCTATTTCGGCAGTTTTGGTTGCGTTTTTCAACCACAGAGAAATGCCATGAAATTCCCAACATTTCTCATCTTTCTCTCGTTAGAAAACGTGTTGCGGTCACACACACACACACACACACACACACACACACACACACACACACACACACACACACACACACACACACACATCTGTGATGTTTGGCCAGAAATGGCAGCAGGAAAGACGATAAATATTCTCGAGGTCATTTGCTGGAAGAAAGGGGGAAGTAGAAGCAAGAGAATCTTGAGGAGGAACTCCTGGGGTTTCTGTTAGTGTGTGTGTGTGTGTGTGTGTGTGTGTGTGTGTGTGTGCGTGTGTGTGTGTGTGAATCTCCCTCCCACTCCAGTGCCTCCCCTGCTACAGCAGTGAATCACTGAGCTCTGCAGAGCTGGACAAACACTGTCCTCCAGTTCAGGCGCCTCATCTGTCCTCCTCCTAACGTCGTCCCACCCCTCCATCGTCTCCAGCCACTCATCCTCCTCTCCTCTCCTCTTCTGCCCCCCCACGCCGTTCCTTCTCTTCTCGCCGGCCCTTTTGTCGTCCCCGTTTCTCCTACTTCACTTCCAATCTCTCGCTCCGTTGCTTCGTCTTTGACTGTTCTGCCTCTTCATGCTGACACAGTGCCAGCTCAGCAGGCAGGGGCGCACACACACACACACACACACACACACTCATGTACTTCATCAGATGTGCATCTGAGGAACCGGTTCAGGCTGAGAAGCGTGGGATATCAGGTGTTTCTGGACGGTTGTACCAATAGACACAAGCAAATCACCTTCCTGCCTCTGCACAGGTGAGACCGACACGCCGCCGCCACGGCAACCTGGTGACGAAGCAACAACACTGACTGACTGACTGACTGATGACTGACTGACTGACTGACTGACTGATGACTGACTGACTGCACACAAGCAGAGCTCTTTAAGTTATAATCTTCTTACATGAGCAGGTGAAACACAGGCCGACTCAGACACCCTCCTCCGGGATGGAGCAAACACAGGGGAAGAAGGCCATCTCCCAGCGTTCTCGCTCTCTCTCTCTCTCTCTCTCACACACACACACACACACACACACACACACACACACAGGTCTCCCCATCCGGGACCACCCAGGGGCCACCTGGGGCCTCTGGTTTCCAAAAGAGGTGGCCAAAAATGTGTTCGGTGAGGAGACTGCAAATCACAGAGGGGGAGCTGTGTGTGTATGTGTGTGTGTGTGAGAGAGAGAGAGAGAGAGATAGCCTTTCTTCCCTCTCTCTTACACACACAGACACACAGTCACACATAAACACACACACACGCACAGGTGAGGGGTAGCGGTGTGTGTTCGTCGGGGTGCTACTCACTCTGGCACTGCAGCGCTTGCGCGGTGACCTGGCGGCTGCAGGCGTCGCACCAGTCCCGGGCGAGGGACTTGGCTTCGAACCGGTGTCCGGCTCCGCTCTCCGGGCTGAAGATGGCCCAGGCTTCCCGGCGCGGGGGCTCGGTGCGGGCCAGCCTCACCACGCCGGTCCTGCCCTGCGTCAGCCGCTCCAGCGGGAAACCGCCGCCGCCGCCGCTGCCGTCCCGCGCCGCCGCGCCGTGCGCGGAGCCGCGGCGCCGCTGCGCTCCCCGGTGTCCGTCGGTCGCGCCGCCCCCGCCGGGCTCCGCGCTACGTGGCGCCTCGGCGGGCGTCCGGACCCCCCGCTCCTCCCCGGCGCTCCTCCGGAGCATCATCCGGTCCCAGGAGGCCCTCCGCAGCGGGCCGGCCTTCCGGAGCCGGGGGTCGGGCTCCAGGCCGGGCTGCTGGCCCGCCACGCTCGCAGACGCCATCCCGTGCGGCCGCTCCGAGCGTGTGCCGGCGCGCCGCTCCGTGCGCCGAATGTCAACCCCACCGGCGGCCGGCGCGGCGGGCGCGCCGTGACGTCACGGGGCGAAGACGAACACGCCGACGGGCACGGGCGCGCGCACGACGGCCGGCCCACCGAAACACGGCGCCGGAAGTGACGCGTGGCGACGCCGACCTTTGAGAAGAACCCGCTCGAAAAACGAACACGCGGAGGAGATCCGACTGCGGAACACGAAGACCCGCGGAGATCCTGACGCGGAGCGGACGGACACGCGCTGAGGAGGCTGCGAGAGCCCGCCGCCGCCGCCGCCGCCGCCGGTGCCGTCCCGGTCCGCCGCCTCCGATACACCCCCGGCCCGCCGCCCGGGCCCGGCCTCTCCGTCAGGCCCGTTGTGGAGTGTTCCCGTCAGCTGAGGCAGCATCACGAGGCGCCCAACCGCAGCTCACACACAGGGAAGTGTGTGTGGCGTGGAACCTCCGTGTCATCCGCAGCAGTCGGTTCAGATCTGCCTTCAAATAAATCCCGTCTCATCAAATGACATCCGGAGCCAAAGCCAGGCGTGGCGGCCCGACGGACGCTTTTCTCCCGGTCCGTCCGGGACGCCCCGGTGGATCCGGGCGATGGAACGCGATCCAGGAAGGCCTTCGCCACCGAAGTCCGTTAGAAGCACAATAACAAACACACACACAGAAAATCCACTCGTGCTGATCCGTGTCCCGTCACGGATCTTATCTAACTTTATTGATTGTCTTCGTCCGCCTCCTGCCGACGGCGCTGTCGGGCGGGTCACGGTGCGGGTGGCCGGTCCACGCCGGGCTCCCGAGCTGCAGCAGAGGTCACCGTTCCAAGACCCAGGGAGGGGAGGGAGGCGTCTTCCGTCGGGCCAGGCGCCGAGGGACGGACGGACGCGGCACCAACACACCGCTCGATGATCTTGTTGTTGGACTGCAGTTCTCTGGCCAGAATTTCCATTTCGTCCTTCAAGTGGTGCATTCTGAGGCGAACGCAGGCATGTTAGCACGGCAAGCTAGTCTCCGTCACCAGCGCGCACACACACACACACACACACACACACACACCTAGAGATGATCGGGGTTTTGTCGCCGGCCGGGGCTCCGGGCGGCTGTCCTGGGACGTTGCACTGCAGAGCGGCCAGGATGGTGTCCAGAGTCTGAGGTGGACAACAGGACAGGTGAGAGGTCACCTCAGACAGAGGCGGGTCAGAGGACTGGGGTGTCCTCTTGAGGACGTCTGCGGGTAATGAAAGGTGGAACGCTGACTTTGTTCTGCTGCCGCTCGTTTATCTCCAGGTCTGCCAGCAGGCCGTCGGAGAAGGAGCCGAACTCCAGCAGCCGGGTCCGCATGTCCAGTAAGACGCTGAAACACAGTAGATGCGCTAAGCGGAGGCCGAAGCCGAGCCATCGGACCCCCGACCGACGGAGGAAACGCCGGCTCTCGAATCGCTCGATCTACATCGGTCTGGCGGGGAAACAGCCGGACACGTGGCCCTCGTGCTCGGTTTGTGAGGAGGGCCGCCGGCCGTCTCTGGACCGAGAACGGGTGAAGGGGTGCCTCCGGGCCGCGGCCCCGGGGAGACGTCCACATTTCCCTCCTATCGGCCGACGGACAGCTCAGCGATGGAGGTGTTTTTGCATTACCGGGACCGTTCTAAGGGCGGGGCGCGTTACGCGTCCTCTGTCCGAAGCCCCCGCCCTCCGTGAGTCGCCGCCAGGAACGACACGCTTCAGTTTAGGCGTCCGAGAGCCGCCCTGACCTGTTCCATGAGCGCGTGGAGGCCAGAAGCTCCTTGTATCTCTGCACGCAGTCCTCTCTGAAGAGGGACTTCACGCGCTTAATGTCTGCCGACAGGTGGATTCTGGGAAAGCGGAGACAAGCAGATTACGGCGGGGCTCAGAATATCCTTGGCACGCCGGCCACACGGTCGCGTCTTTACTTCTCAAACTTGTGGATTTGCTCGTCGTTGTACGCCAGCTCTGTGGTGAGAGAGAACACCGAGTTAGGCGCGGCCGTGACCGGGAACCTCAAAGAGAGAAGCCCACGCACTGCCGACGAGCCGGTCTTTGCGGTAGTGCTCGTGGATGGCCAGTATCTTCTGGAAGAGCGTCTTCATTTTTTGAAGGCTGGAGGAGACAAAAGCTCTCAGATATTACAGCTCCTCTGCGGAGACGTCCCACCTTCCCGCCCCGTCTTCCCCGGATCACCTTCTGTCGGTGGCCAGAGTCTCCGCCAGCTTTGCCTGCTCGATCTGCAGACGCTCCAACCGGTTCTCGAACACCTGGATCCCTCTGGTGTAGGCGGGCAGGTTCTCCTTCACCTGCGGGCACGAGAGGCATGAACCTCGGTCGGTCCCAGGACAGACCCCCCCCCCCCGAGTGCCACAGAGTGTCCTGTTACGCTCCCCGCCTCACTCACCAGGAGCAGCCTGCCGCTGGGGTCGGCGGAGGCCGGGCTCTCGGGGCCGCTGGCGCCTCTGAGCAGGAGGGAAGAACCACATGAGGGGGCGCATAAGAGGAAGACGAAGGGTCAGAGGCGGCGTCACGGAGACGTCTGTCCCGCTTTGAGCGTCGGACTCACAGCGTGCGGATCCTCCGTTCCACACCGAGGCAGCACTGCAACCTGATGGCCATCTTTGCGATGGCGTGCAGAGCCTCCCCGCACTCCCTGCGCACACTCATCCTGGAAAACAAACACGGCCTGTCTCAGCTGGGGGCCTTCCCAAGGTGTGTGTGAAGAGAAGCTCCTCATAAACACACACGCACGCACGCACACACACACACACACACACACCATCTTTTTCTTATCTGCCGTGCATTTCTAACAGAAGCCTGTTTTTCCTGCAGTAGACGTAGTCCCTGTTTCTAGAGTAGAGCCTCTACCGCCGAGCACTGGGCTGCTTCCTGCAAAGGCTCTGGAGGAGCTCAAGTTGAGCAGTGACTCTGGAAAAGTCTCCACACTGGTGTTAGTGCACCAGGCCTGCTCCTGATGTGGTTGAATCGGGTCTGGAACCTCTTCTCCACGCAGGGAACTCTGGCGGGACGCCGAGCGGCTTCTCAGTACTCGTGCCACGCCAGAACGCCAAACTTCAAATCCTGAGCAGGCAGAAGACACTTAATGGTCTTGGGGACCAAATACCTTCCTGACCTACTTGAGCGGCGAGACCTTCCAGACGTGCCGGGTCAGGCGCCGTTTCTGGAGTCGCAGCTAAACTCGGAGAAGCCGGCGTCTGACCGCACACTCCTGGATGGGAGTCCCGAAGCCTGAGAAATCAGGACTTGGTACAAACGGAGCGCCTCCTCATCTGTGCTTATTCCAGGTGACGTCAGACCGCTGTTGTCACCGTGGAGGGAAATGAACTCCACCCGCTTTCAGACGGTCTCATTTAATGGTGTGTGAGAAGATCCACTGGGAGGTAAAGATGAGCGGAGGGCAGAAACAGGATGCGGATCGAAGGTGATTCCGGGCTCAGAGGAGGAGGGAAAGTTTGCCCGGGGTCACGAACCCTCACCGTTTGGCACAGACTGAAGCAAATAGCGCGTGTGTGTGTGTGTGTGTGTGTGTGTGTGTGTGTGTGTGTGTGTGTGTGTGTCTCACGTGTAGCTGTAGTATCCTTCCAGCAGCAGCTCCCGGTGTGTGTGCATCATCTCCACTATCCTCTTATACTGGTGAACCACTCCCACCAGCACCTGCAGCAGGAGGCATCCCAAGGGTTAAAGACGGCGTGCGGCGCAGAGGCCGAGCGCCGCGGCTCCGAGCACCTTGGTGAAGCTGTAGTCCGTGGCCACATCAAACTTGGAGGGGATGACGGGGGTCTCCGCTGCAGACAGAGAAGCGACGGGTGAGAGGCTCCGGTGGCGGGAGCTCCGAACAGGAGCCGGACGGCGCTCGCGCCCATCCAGGACTCCCGAGCGTGACGGACTTACGTTCTCTGAAGGGCACGCCGCAGTTCACCTCGTGCGCGGGGCTCAGCAGCAGGAGGGGTCGGTCCGCCGAGGTGCAGGGGAGGTTGACCACCTTCATGTTGGCCTCCAGGGCCAGGTCGTGGCCCAGGTACTGCAGGCGTTGCTGCGGGACCCCGATGCCGGTCTGAGACTCCACCTCCTCATAGAGGGCCGACAGCCTGGCGGACGGAGGACGCTTTCCTCATTGAACAAACCATGGCGCCTCCATTCCGTCCGCTCCTGAGAGCGTTTCTTCACCGCGTGGCTCGACGGAGGCGACCGGAGACGTTTCAGTGCCCGATCGGCGCATCGTGAACTACTCGGACACAAAGCGCGCACGTGTTACAGTTGCCTCTCTGGTCGGCCGCCTGCTACCTCCACACTGTGTGAGCCGCCGGCTCTGTTTGAAACCAAAAACGAGCCGTTTAACGTGACGGGCGATCCAGGGCTGACCAGAGGACTAAGAGAGCAGCGTGAGGGCATCCAATGACACGGGTGATGTCAGTTCTGGATCACTCCTGGAAAATAACTTGATTTTAATTACTGTACTTTTCAGACCATAAATCTTCTTTTTCATGCTTTGTCTGGTCCTGCCACTTGTACTCAGGTGCGACTTCTATATTAAAATATCTACGGTAATTACACATGTTCGTTATTTTCATACTGACAACCGCGAGAGTGCGCTCTGGGCTCGAGTGCCAGTATCTGCAACTCCTATTACTCCATGGAAATTTTAAATTTAAACATCAACTCAACACAAATGTCCCTGAAAGGAAAATGCTATTCTGCAAATTACAAGCCGCGAGTGGGGAAATATGTGGCCGAAAACGCTAATCGAGCGGCAGAAAGAAAGTTTGGAGTGAGCGAGAGACAAGGGCGGGACTGGCCAAAGGCAGAGGATACTCTCACTGCAGTCTAACTGCAATGAAGAAAGCAACAAGAAGGTTAATCGCGGGCTAAAAGCTAGAGGAACGAGATCACAGATGGTTGCTTGAACAACGTGCTGCCGGGAGACGCTTGCAGTCACGGCGCAGTCACGTCTCCACGCCCAGATAGTCGCCAAGGCGACGAATGACTTTACGGGAGGCCTTGTCGGTGTTGACGCTTCATGCTAGGAAGCCGCCTCTCGATCAGAGCTCGGACAACCATGTTCCAAAAACAGCCACGCAGAAGAGGAAGTGGCGCGCCGCCGACCTCCGGAGTTGGACGAGTTGATCGGAAGTGACACCGAAAATGAAAAATTCAACGGATTTCGTGATTTGGAGTGACATCGAGAGTTTGGTAAACTTTTACGATTTGTTATTTATACTATAGTTAGCAGAATAGCTCTTAATATGTTACATTAACATACCAGATACCTGTACGGCGTCTTGCTCTCTATTCTGTCGTTACTACCATTGTAACGACACCGGAACTGTTTAGATAAATATTCAGGCTGGCTGTGAACGGGTTTTGGGACGACAGAGAGCGAGGGGATGTTTAATTGCTCATTGCTATAATTGTCCTCATGAAGATCAGGTCTAACGGTCAGATGGTCAATGTTGACTCGTCCGCTGGAACGTTACAGTAACTTGAATGGCTGCTCTCGGTCTCTGATTTTATCAAATACCCCCCAAGATGCGACTTAAAGTCCAGAGAGACTTATATATGTTCTTTTCGTCTTCATTATGCATTTTTTGGCTGTTGCGACTTCTACTCTGGAGCGACTTATAGTCCGGATAATACAGTTCTCCACGGTGTCCCGGTCAAAACGACTTCCCAACGGTCTGGATTCGGACATACTGGGAAAAAAAGTGCGACGTCGACGAGCAGCTTTGACGCATTCGATGCATGGCGACGCTGGACGTAGATGAAGATATCAGGGTGTGGCGTGGAGGAGCAGCTTACGTGTTGTGATGGTGGATGTAGATGCAGTGCACGGTGGCCTGCTGTAATGCAAACAGGTGGACCGGCTGCCGCTGCAGTATGTCTGTGGTGGCGGTGAAGAACTGGTCGAAACCCCAGCATCTCTCCTGGTCGGCCTCCAGGACGCCGGCCAGCACAGGGACCAGGTGCACCTTCAGACCCCTGGGGGGACGAAACAGACACATGAAGGTGGCCAAGGTACCCTTTGGGAACGGACTAAGAAGAAGCGCCGTGCTTAGATCTTTTTTGAGGTTAAAGCACTAATTGGGGCAACCTTGGACCGGAAGTACTTCACACAGTGTCGCCCTCTGCAGACACCCGGGGGGGCGCGGACCCCGATATTCGTTGAAGCACTACTCTAGCTGGATAATCAAAGGATGTGTGTCCGCGCCACCGTCAGGAAGTGACATACTGTGACAGCTGGCAGCTGTTGGGGAGGTGATAAAGCCACTCGATCACGCCGTTATTGGCGCGCTGCACCCCCGCTATGGCCCCCGTCGGCTTCTCCGTCGTGATTTTATACCTGAGGAACACAAGACAAACCTTGCAGAGGGCCGTCATGAAACACAGTTGCTTTTCTAACCAATCCAGGGTTGCAGACGGACATGGTTTGCTTGTTCTTGCGGGGTCCTCCGTACGGCACGAAGGGAAGGCTGCCTGTCGCTGCGTGGTAGAAGGTCACGCCGATGCTCCACAGGTCCACGCTCACTCCGTACGACTTCTGATGGGGCTTACGCAGCACGGCACGCTCGTACATGTCTGGGTGCTACACACACACACACACACACACACACACACACACACACACACACACACACACACACACACACACACACACACACACACACACACACACACACACACACACACACACACACACACACACACACACACAATGTAATCATGGGGCCCCACATTTCCTACTACATGCGCATGCTTTCTAAGGTGGAGAATTTCCATGCCCCTCCAGACGGACCGAAGACAGAGGCCAAGATAAAAAAAGATTTTGCTCCGTCAGGCCTTTTCTGAGATGTTCTTTATCTGCCTCTGGTTTGCGTCCCTTTGCGAAGCCGTGGAGATCAGGCAGGACGACACCAAACCCTCCAGGAAGTCACAACTGCCATGTCAATTCTAGTCAGAATCGTCTCCTCGTGGCGCCTGGACTTTCTTCCCTTCTTCAGAGGTTAGGGGCCGTGGGGAGTTTCCGATCTTGTCATGTGATCGGGAGTTGATTTGCACAAACTGGGTTGAAGCGACTCGGGCCGGCCCCGAGCCTGGCGGTTAGCGACAGAAACCCCCCCGCGGCCCAATCCGTCCGAGGAAGCCTTTCGGATGAGAGGGGAAACGTCTTCGAGGGAAGAAGGTTTGGTCCGGATGCCGCGAGAAGAAGATTCTGTCAAGAATGAACCATGACCTGGAGGAAGGAGATCCTCCGGACAACTGCCCTGTGAACCGTTTGTCCAGTAGAGGGCGCCATTGTCCTCCGGCACAGGAGGCTGGAGCGTCCTCCTCTCCGAGTGGACTTCATTTCAAAGGCTGAGACACCGGCACACATTTGGCAACTGGTGCTTTTAAAGAGGTTGATGTGAGGTGCCGACACGACCCCTCGACTTCTGCGAAGGATTTTTCACATTTCATTTTGTGACTTTTGGCCGACCCTCTGCGCAGAAGACCCTGCTGAGGTGCCTTCATTTATTCAACCTCATACTTTGCGACGCCACATTTGCATTCGCGTCGACACACATTTTTCCGCTAATCTCACCAGATACTCTTCTGTTCCGTAGACGGACGCGAACTTCTCGTCGTCCTCCAGCTCCCTGGCCGCGCCGAAGTCGGTCAGCTTGTAGACGGACTTGCCATCTTCTCCGACCTGCCGCATGATGTTTCCTGGCTTGATGTCCCGGTGCACCACGCCGTTCTCCCGCAGGTGGTTCATTCCTTGCACTGAGCACAGAGCAGAGGGAGGCGCAGTTCTGCTACGGGGTTCTAACGGCCTCCTGTCGATCAGACTGTCTGATCCAGAGGATCAGCATGTGAAAATCAGCCGTTTCCACCCACCGACGCACAGCAACACGACCAGGAACTCGGCTTCCGGCAGGCCAAAGGCGTTTTCCGGTTCCTCGAGCAGGCTGAGCAAACTGCCCCCGGAACAATATTCCATCACAAGCACCTTCTGCTTGGAGGGCAGCTGGAAGACAGAGCGGAGAGGTGACGTGCGGCGTCCTCTCCTGTGCACTCCCACCTTCTGACAGAGTGACGACCAGCGAATGGAGGTCCCTCCAGACACACAGACAGATTCATCACCTATTCCTAAAAACACAAGACTGGACAAACAGCGGCACCCAATCAGAATTATCCCTCCAGGTTGCGACCGGGACAAACACAGTAGTGGCTGCCGGGTCGCCAGTTCCTGCTGACATCGGACAAGAGGCGGGGTTTAACCTGGACCTGTCAATCACAGGGCCGCGTGCAGGCATCCAACCACACACTCTCCCGTGCGCACCTCAGACGTCGATGAACCTGCGGAGGAAGTCTGAGAACTTGGGAACCACCTGGTGCTCTGCTTCCCGTACCTCCTCCACCGTGAACAGCTTGACGATGTTGCTGTGGTTAAGCTTCCGCAGCATCTCGAACTCCCTCATCTGGACCTCGTGGGGCCGGTTGTAGCTCGCCGCGTTGAACACCTTGACAGCCACCAGCTGTCCAGTCCTCTGAACACGCACACACACACACACACACACACACACACACACAAAGTTGACATTCAAGGTTACTCCAATTTCCTGCCCGTCGGGCAAGGACGTCCTCCTGCGTTGCAGCTCAAAGACTCCCCGAAGCCTCAAAGACAGAACACCTGAGATGTTCGTCGCTGGTTCGCCACTTCCTGGACGTGACCTACAAGATAAATCCCTGGGCGTGTGACCTTCGCCGCCCCCTGGGCGCCAGCAGGAAGCCGACGCACAGAGGCTGCAGCGGCGGCCCGAAAGCTGCCCGAGGCTGCGGTGCAAGGCGGTTTTGTATCTTTTGATTTTTGAGATAATTATGACGAAGGTGGGCGCCTGATGACATCTGTCTGTCACTTGTTTATATTCTGAAAAAACAACATGGGGGAACAGATCCAGTTTGAACTGACGCGAAGAATCCTGCGTTGTTATTGATAACCTTCCATTGCTATTGGTTATCTTTGATTGGGTAGCTCTTGAGAAAAGCAATTAATTGGTAACATTCTCGTGGTTTCTTTCTATGTCCTCTCTTCTTAGCAGGTTTCTGAAGGGAAATCATCTGGGAAAAGTGAACATGTTTACGTGTCGTGAGTCCTTCGCCACGGTCCGGAGGTGAGCCCGCAGGCCGCCTACCTTGTTGCGGGCCCTGAACACGCAGGCCGTGGCCCCCTGGCCCAGCACGTCCTGCAGGGACCACAGGTAGCTGGCGGTGCTCGCCGTCACGGCGGACATGCTGGGGGGCCGGAGGGGAGCCGGGCGGGGGGCCGGGCGACGCCTTCACGGTCCCTCGGACAAGCACGGACGGGGACCTCCGAGAGGGTCAGAACCAGCAAGGAAAGCGCCCGACACTGTTTGTTCCCAGCATTTTCGGGGACCCCGAACGCCTCACCTGCTGTTTACCTCTGAGTCCGCCGTGCTCTGCTCGCTTACTAGCTCAGCTTCCCCTAAATGGCTAATATGACTAATATCTTTGACGATCCATTTATTTGTTTTGAACTCAAGCCGGACTCCTCACCCTCGTCTTGCTGCCTGATAGGAATCCGGCATCGGCACAACAAACACGAAAAGCGACACAAAATCTGACTTGTAAAGTTTAAAAAAAGACTTTAAATTAGGAGTAAAAGTTATCAATCTGTCTGTCTGACTCGTCTCCGGAACCGCGGTCATGAGGAAGTGCGGGCGCTGCGGGGAAAGGCGGCTCCCGCGCCGCGGAGAGGAAGTGAGCGGAGCCCGCCGCCCACTGCGGAAGCACGGCCCCGCTACGAGTTCTTCTTCCAATCAGGAAGCGGCTCTTTCCACAGTCTCTAGTAAAGGCGTACGTGATTGGTCAAAATGCCCCTCCGCCTCCCTCGCAACTTCGACCGTGGAAACGCAAATGTGCGGAAATCCGCCCGAACTGGCAACGCAAGAGCTTTGCCCCCTGAGGGAATGAACCACTGAATGATGCGTTATGGATCCCCAAGGGGAAATTCGTTTTTTTTTCCCATATTCGCATCGTAAAACTTTGTCAAACACACTTTTAAAGCTGAATGTGCTGCGATTGAAAACACACGGCGGGGGTCTTTTTCGAGGCCCTCCGGTGTTTTGTCCGGCTCGGGTGCAAGAGGAGGCAGAAGGAGCAGAACGTCCGTGTCCTCCGTGGATTCCAGCCGGTCTCTGCAGCTCCTGGAGGAGTCTCCGTGGAGTCCGGACCGAGCGACCGTCTTTGGAAGCCAACATACCAAGTGTTGTGGAGCGACACGCTGAGGGCCTCGCTGCTCCCCTGGCAGCTCCTCCAGGGTGGCTTCATTGCAGAGAACCAATTTCCCCACGGGGGATAAGTAAAGGATAGGTTATTATCATTATTACATTTCATTCAAAAATGAGACAAAGGAAAAAATAAAAAAAATCAAGTATTTGAAGAAAACAAACGATGAACAGTGACAAAGAGCCTGTGTTCGAGCCTTTTTAACACCAGAGTTTAAAGCCTGATGTTGAACTGAGGGTCAAACAGAGCGTCGGCTCAATGCTCCGGCCGGTTGACGAGCAGGATGAACATCTGTGAAGGAGGTTCCTTCAGATGAACTGAAGAAGCTTCTCGGATGAGAGGCAAAACGCCTTCAAGGGAAGACAATAAGGTTCGGTCGCAACAAATGGAAGCAGAGCTACGGACACAATGACCCGCTTTGGAAGAGACAAGACCATTGTAGCAAGCGATGTTTATTAAAAAAGGATCTACTACAAGAACTACACATAGAATTATATAAGGCCTGTTTGAGTAAACCGCTATCGATATTACTGTACAATATTGTACCAAAAAAAGAGTGTACCTCTGTAATGTACAACATTGTATATACAAAGTACACCTGAACACAGGATTCTCCAGTAATACAAAGACAACTATAAATAGATCTGACATGACAGTCTTTTTAGTTCTGCTGTTTTTAAGTGGACACAAATGCATATATAACAATATTCATGTGACAGAAACCCTCCCCACACAGTTAGTCCACGCGCAGGCCCAGCTGTTCAAGTGCACAATGATTGATTTGAGAGCAAAGAAACACACCGACCACCACATCCATGTTTGGTGTGTGTGTGGTGTGTGTGTGTGTGTGTGTGTGTGTGTGTGTGTGTGACACATACAGTATACACACACACACACACACGCACACACACACACACAAGCTCACACTCACTCACGCAGTCCCTCTGTTTGTCACGATGAGGTAAGAGCAACACAAAATACACCAAATAATACACAAACAGTATACAGAGAGCAAAAACCATTTACAATAATAATCCACCACCTGCTCAGGGAGCAGACAGGAACCCCGATGAGGTGGAGATGTTCTCCGTGGAGTCCTGCTGCCGCGTGGTGTCTTTAAATCAACGTCTAGAGGAAAACCTGACGGAGCTGGAATCATCTGCTCCATGCCTGTGAGATACACCATCACGCATCCACTCGGTGAGTGCGACACCCTGAACCGGACGGCGACACCAGAGAGAAAACCTGCCAGACGTTGTGATTGAGAAGGTAGATCTTCTCTCTGCGGTGACCTGGTTTCACTCTGATGAGACAGGAAGCCGCCGCGGCCGAGAGCAGGCGCTCACTTCCTGCAGGCGTACTGAACTGTCCCTTCACACCGCCTGGAGGGGTTGCACACACACACACACACACACACACACACACACACACACACACACACACGCTACCTCTTGCATGCTCACAAACACACACACAAACACATGCACACACACCGAGTCCACACAGAAGAGACCAGAGCACGAGAAACCACCGGGGAGTCAAACAGAATAAAAGCCAACTTTGCTGCCGTGGGGGGGGGGAGGAGGTCGGCCGTGCGTCCACGACACACTCCAGGGATGGTCGGCTTCCAGTTATCGTCACGGTTAATAAACACACACACAGCCACCCCGTTAGGATCATTACACTCTTTGTTTGCTGTAAAGTATATGCTATCGTTAAAAGATCACACCGTGTCTTTTTTATTTTAAAACCTTGTCGTGGCATCGCAGACACACAAACCCATGCATCGCCGTCTTTGGCCACAGCACGCCAGGGAAACCTGAAGGGTATTTAGCTGCCCCAGAAACACAACACAAAGAAACGGCAACCTCACACACATACACGCACGTACAAAGCCTGTGAGTGTGTGTGTGTGAGAATCATGTGACAGAAGAACGCTGGGCGTCCGTGGTCCCCGTGCACGTCCTGTCACACCGAGGGAGAGGAGCGGCGTCGCGCCTCCATCCACCCGCCAGCTTTCATGATTTTATTGCTTGGCCTGGCAGCGGGAGCTCCGACGGCCCGCCGGGGGGGCGGAGCTCCCGCGGGTTCCACTGAACCTCAGAGCAGAGGAAGATCAGCGGCGGCCATCGAACCAAACCCCGCTCGCTCTCCTCTATTTGGCCGGCTTGGCCTCTCCGGGAGCAGCAGGAGCCCCTCCCGGCCGGGGCTTCGGAGGGGTAAAGCCAAGATACAAAGTCTTTGTTTTGTTTTTTTTCTTTTCTTTTTTGCTCGCTCAGATCTGCGTTTAAAGACCAGTCAGCTTTCCGGCGGCGGAGGTCCTCCGCGGGGCTCTCGTCCCGATCCACGCTCCCCTCCAGAAGACCGACGAGTCAATGAACGATGGTTGACGTCTCGAGAGAAACATCTCGCCGCTCTCCTGCCCCTGGAAAGCAGGCCTTGACCCTCGGAGGCATCTTTTCTCCGCGGACAGCGGGAGCGAACGCCGCACCGGAGCAGAGCCGGGTGTTGGAGGTGAAGCCGCGGCAAGGAGTCCCGTGGGATCGGCCGGACCGGCGCCGCGGCGGTCCTAAGCCGGACAGGACTTGTCGCTGGCCTGGGGCGGAGGCGGCGGAGGGGGGGTGTGCGGGAGCGAGTGGGCGTGGCCGGCGCTCGGAGGCGGAGGCGTGGGGGGCACGGTGGCGGTCGGAGATCCCGTGGCCGGGCTGCCGCCGCCTCCGCCGCTCTTGGGAAACACCACGGGCTTGGGGCGGGTCGCCGGGGGGCGGAGCTCCCGGAAGGAGGGGACGGACGAGGACAGGGCGGAGGAGGACAGCGGCGGGGAGGCGGCGGAGGGGAGCGGGCTCCGCGGCTGGCTCTTGGCGGGCCGGAAGGTGGACGGGACGTCGCTGGCGGAGGAGGCGCTGCGCTGGAGCGGGTGCGCGTGGCCGGACCCCCCCTCGCCGTCCCGCAGCAGACGGGAGTGAAGGGGGCTGGAGGGCTCCGAGGCCCCGCCTCCACCGCCTCCGCCTCCGCCCACTCCTTTCAGCTGCTCCAGCGTGTCCAGGACCACGTCGGGGGTGTGTTTGGAGGAGCTCTGTCTCTCCAGCTCACGGAAGTCACAGAGGGCGGAGCTCATGGCCGCCTCCATGTCCTGCGAACACAGAGAGACGCTGTCAGCGCCGCCGCGGCATCTAATAATAACAATAATAACAATAATAATAATTTATCCTTTATTAATCCACATGGCTTCTCTGCAATGAAGCGGATGAAGTGTGAGCGGGTGGCTTTCAGGGGTGCACTGAGGGGTTCAGTGTCTCACTCACACCAGGAGGAGCTCCAACCAGGAATACTCCCTTCCAAAGACGGCCGCTCGACCTCCTGCGCGGCGGCGCCCCGAAACGGCGGGCAGAGCGACGAATCCTAATCACTAGACCACCGGGGACCTCGTGAGCGTACCTGCGAGCTGTGCTCCACCTGGGCGATGACCTCGGGGTCCAGGGGCCGGTGGTTGCTGAAGCTCTTGGAGCGTCCGGCCGGGGCGGTCTTCCGCAGCTGTGGGCTCTCCACCTGAGGGTTCAGGACCTTCTTATTTCCCCCCGAGGACCTGCTCCCATCTGCTGCCGCGCCGCCTTACCTTGGACTTGAGCGAGGAGTGGCGAGTCACCGAGTTGAGGACGCTGTGGGCGCTGACCGGACGCTTGTCCCCCGCCTCCTTGGCCAGAGCCGCCCCGCCCACGGGCAGGGAGGCGGTCCTGGCCCCCGCCGCCCCGCCGCCGCCGCCGCTCGTACCGTCGCTCTCCGAGCCCCGGAAGGTTCTCCGGATGCTCCCGGACTCCGGACGTTTCCTCAACCTAAGAGACAGACGCGTGTCAGCGCGGCTCAAACAGGACGTCGCCGTGGAAACCGCCCGTCCCACCCGTGACCCGCACTTGTTCAGGTTGGCCAGGTAGATGTCGGCCACGTGGGCGCCGGTGGGAGACGCCACGCTGCCTCTGGTGGACACCCGCTCTTCCAGCAGCTCCTTGGAGTCCACGTCCAGTTTGGGGCTTCCGCGGCCGCCGTCAGACCTGAGGTGGAGCAGAAGATCCCTTTCAAGCTCCGCGCCGGCCACCGGGACCCCGACCCGACCCGGCTTACGTGTCCTGGACCACGATGTACTGGTGAGGCACCAGCCCGTCCACGCCGTTGTGCCGCCCCTCCCACCAGTCGTCGGACGCCCGCTGGAACAGAAGCAGAGAGGCGCCCTTCTTGAAGGACAGCTCCCGCGGTGTCCGGCCCGAGTAGTCGAAGCGGGCGACGGCTTCGATGGGCTCCGACTCTGAAACAGCCAAGGATCCTGATATTCAGAGGGCGGAGGACGGGGCGGAGAGGAGCGGGACACGGGGGGGGGCAGAGGGATGCGGAGCAGGTTAGAGAAGCCGGACCTGAAGGCGGCCACAGATGTTAACGTGACAACAGGAGAAGGAGCGGCACGCCGGAGCGGGGGGGCGAGGCAGGGGGGGGGGGGGGGGGTGCTGGTTCAAGTACGCACCGTCATCGCTGTTGTGGCTGGCAGACACGGCGTCGGGGGCCGGCTCTTCCACCAGGGGGGGCTCGCAGTGGGGGCTGTCGCTGAGGACCACACACGGCAGGAGGTCAGGAGGTCAGGAGGTCAGGACAGGTTCTGCTCCTCAGATCTCCGGCCGCGGATCCTCGGCACGAGGATCCACTCACACGGCTCGTCATATCTCGACCGATCGTTGTTTCCACGGTGACGCTCTCTTAATCGATCTCAATGAGATATTGACTCACATTCAACACACACACACACACGCACACACGCCTACCAGAAGTCCTCCCCGGCTCCCAGGGCGGAGTAGATGGGACCCTGCAGGTCCTGCAGCCCGGGGAAGATGGCGTCATGGTGGATGATGATGGTCTTGATGAGCTCGTTGACGTGGGCCTGGCAGGAGACCTGGTCGTGGCCTTCAGGCACAGACATGAGTGTGGGGCCGAAGCAGATGGCCAGGTTGTACGGGTCCATCATGTTGTCCTCGCTGTACTGAGACAGACTGAGACAGAAGAAGACGTCAGGAGCTCGTCTCGCCAGCTAACGTGACACGAACATCTGCGGCGGGACGGCGCCCCCGTCTGGCACGGTGTGAGAGCAGACGCAGGGTCGCCATGGTGACCGTGAACCTCCACAAACCCCCACCGCACCCTGCTGTTCTTGCTGTTCTCCAGCCCCCCCTCCCTTTACAGCCCTGGACCTCCAGGAGGTCCACACACGGGCCGGTGTCTGGGCCGGGTTCTGCGAGCCACTCACTGGTTGAGGAAGGCGAACAGGTATCTCATGATGATCACCGTCTTGGCCGGCAGAGGCTGCAGAACGCTCCTGATGTGGACCGCTCGCTCCTGGAGGTTCTCCATGGCTGGACCGAGACAATACACACAACCTAGATGTTAGTCACAAATGGAAACCTGCGGACAGGCTGGAGGACGGCGGGACCCGCGGGACGCTTACAGACGCAGGATATGAGGTCGTGGAAGACCTCCTTGGGGAAGAGGGCCTGGTCCAGACCCCTGAAGTACAGCTTCAGCACCCCGGCGATGGAGTCCATGTCGTGGTCGTTCTGGTCCCCCGCCAGCGGGTCCTCGCCTGCGTCCAGAGGAGACACGAAGGTGAAGGGGTGGTGGTGGGTTGGGGTGTGTGTGTGTGTGTCCTGGGGGGGGGGGGGGGCTACCTCGCTCAAAGGCGTTCTTGATGTCATTGACCTCCACCTGAGAGCCCGACACCCTGAAGATGCCCTCGTGCTGCAGACCTGCTCACACACACACACACACAACACCTCCATCAGCTGCCTGCATTGATTCCCAGCGGAGCTCAGCATCCAATCAGATCTGGAGCCGCCCACAGGGGGCAGGGCCACACCATAACCTGGGGGGGTCCTCACCGTGACGGCTGATGAAGCGAATGCAGCTCTCCACCATCAGAGGAATGACTTCTCCAGAGTCCTGAGAGGAACAGGAGCATGAAAGCCAACAGGATGAACACACACACACACACACACACACACACACACACACACACACACAAACACACACACACACACCATCCTTTGCTGGGTGCTTATCCGGAGGGGGGAGGACAGACGTCCACCTTCAGCAACTCCCCTCTAGTTTCTGCTCTCAAACACGTCTGTCTCCAGCAGCACGCATAGCACACTAAGCACACCTAGCACGCTTAGCACGCGTAGCACGATTAGCACGCCTAGCACGCTTAGCACGCATAGCACGCTTAGCACGATTAGCACGCCTAGTTCTCTAGTTTTAATCGGCGCTGCACCAAGATCCGCCCACAAGGAGGAGCCAGAAACACCACCAGATTCCAGGTGCTTTGCTCACGAGCACCTGGTGCTCTGTCTTTGGGTCTGGGCTGAGCGAGAGGCCGAGGAGAGCTGCTCAGAGGACGTGTGTGTGAGCGTGTGCGGTCACACACTCGCTGCCACACACACATGAAAGACAAATAATTACCTGCTTCCGTACGGTGGAGTTTCTCCGTCCACTGCAAAGGACAGAGTGTGTGTCTGTCATTAGGTCTATTTCTACTGGCCGCCATTGTGACGTCAGACAGAAGCTGCTCAGGACCTACCTGGCCAGGCAGCAGTCGCTCTTCTGACCTGGAGGGGGACGACAGACAGATGGTTACAGAAGCAGGATGCAGGAGGCAACATCTCCAGATGGACGCGGACAGTTTGGAAACCCCCCGAGCAGACACGTGCACATGCACGCACATGCATGCGTACAACATTTAAGGAAAGGGTTTCCTGTGACAGCTGTGGAAATACAGACACATCCAGCCCCGAGGAGGGACACACACACACACACACACACATACACACACACAAATGCCACAGAGCAGAAGTCCCATATGGCCACTGTCACCCTGACCTTGCCCTCGACGGTTAGGTACACACACACACACACACACACACACACACACACACACACACACACACACACACACACACACGGTGACATTAAAAAAGGGTTAAAATTGTGACTTCCTTTGTGGGTCCTGATGTGTATCTGGAGCCAGATCTCTGGTCTGCCACACACTGCCTCTGGTAATTCATCCCGATACACCAATGTGTGTGTGTGTGTGTGTGTGTGTGTGTGTGTGTGTGTCTTTAGGTCAGAAGAAGTTTGTCTCAGAGGGAGGAAGGCTTACTCTCTCCGATGGTCTTCTGGATGAGGTCGTGTTTGGCCTCCAGCTTTGTGATCAGGTTCCTGCCCTCCAGAAACTCCTTCAGCTTCTGCAGGACACAAAGACAAGGAGAACCTCAGGTGAGACCTGAGCTCTGGAGAAAGAGTCCACCAATCCCAGAACAAACTAGGCCCCGCTGTGTGTGTGTGCGTGTCGTCCGTGACACCGGGTGCCCCGTCCATGAAACCGACGCGCCCCTTCACGCCTTCGGACCTCTGTTGTCATGGAGATACATGGAGATAAGAAGGTGCTCCCCTGGTGGCCCTGGGGCGGCGCCGGGTCACCTGGACCCTCTACGTGAGGAGGAGAGCGCGTCGTGAGAGAGAACTTGCGGCGCTCTGACCGTGAAGTAGAACTGCTCGGTCTCCTGCTGGTTGGCCCGTCTCTTGGCCAGGCTGGGCTTGCTGAGATAGGATTCGCTGAAGGTGGACTTGACCGACTCCATGCTGTTGCTGTGATGGAAGCACTCGGAGACGTCGTAGTCCTCCACCGTCACCATGTCCTGGATGGTGGAGAGGGTCGCCTCCATGGTTTTCTTCACCTGGCGAGCCGAGGGGAGCGGAGAGGATTGGCCGGCGGTCTCCGTGGGGTCGAGCCGCGAAGGCCGCCGCAAAACTGCTCATCTCACCTCCTCGTTCTCGATCTTCAGCGTGGAGAGACGGGACTGAAGCTGCTGGCACCTCTGGAGCAGCTCCCCCTCCAGCGGCTGCTGGGCGCACACCACCCCCATCTGTGGACCACGGAGAAGGTTCAGAACCACGCCGGCCGGGAAAGCGACCGCGGCGGCGGCGGCCTACCGTGTCTCCCATGTGGGACTGGAAGTCGAAGCGTGCCGGCGGGCAGAAGACGCTGTTGTAGGTCTCCATCAGCTTCTGCTTGTCCCCGTTGGGCTCCAGGCTCTCGGCAGCACCTTCCAGCGTCTCCAGACCCGTGTGCTTGGAGGTCTCCACGTTCATTTCAGCAGATAAGTATGTCCTCAGGGCACGGTGCAGGCTGGCATGGTAGCCCAGGTCACAGCACTGCACATGCACACACACACACACACACACACACACACACACACACACACACACACACACACACACAGTGGTTTCAGAGAAGGACGCCAGGACATTCCATACTGAAGACCAGCCCCGTCTGAGGACCAAACAGGTGAAAGCTCACGTCGATGATGTCAGCGAGGTCATGGATGTAGTATTTGAAGACGCAGCCGTTGGTGGCCTCCAGGGCCAGAAGGTACTCGTTCCTGGCCTTGATGGCCTTCAGCTTGTTCTCGGTGTACTTGGCCTGTCTCTGCAGGGCGACGGGGGAGGGAGGAGATTAGAGGTGACAGAGACGGAGAAGCTTCCGGGTGTTGGATCGAGCCGGAGGCGGAGCGGATCGGACCGCTCACTCCTCCGGACTCCTCCTCCTCCGCTCACCTTCTCCTTCATCTTCTCGATCTTCTTGACGCTGGAGCGTCGGATGGGCTTGTCGTCGGTCTTGATGCTGGCCAGGGTGTCGGGCGAGCGCGGCGTCTGCCGGTCCTCCTGCCGGCCCGAGCGCCCCATCTGCTTCTCCTCCTGCTTCTCCGCCTCCTTCAGCTTGGACTCCGCATTGATGCTGTCCGTGTTGTACATGTGGTACGTCTTCATCACCTGGGGGGGGCAGGAGACGGTCAGGAGAGGCGGGGCGCACGCACACACACACACACACACACACACACACACACACACACACACACACACACACACACACACACACACACACACACACACACACACACAGTCACAGCAGTCTGGTGGGGCCACAAACACATGGAGGGCTGAAAACATGAAAGGCCTGACGTTAGCCCGTCCGCCGTCTCCACGCCGCCGGCGTCTGGGGCGGCGTGGCCACGCCCAGACGCCGTCAGCACGCAGAGCTCGGCGGACTGGGAGCGTCAGTCCCACCAGACCTATTTCCATCTCCTGCACGGCTGTAATTAAAGGACTTTCCTCATAGCCTTGGCTAAATCTACAGCTGAGCAATAACACACACACACACACACACACACACACACACACACACACCCACACACACCCACACCCCAGACACAGAGAGATGACCAAACAGGAAGACCGCCACCGTCCCGTGCTTATGTTAACCCTTTCCCCGCCGCCCAGTAGCACGCCATCAGATTCCCAGTGCGGGGATGGTTTCCTTCTTACCGCAGAGAGCTCGTTCAGGACCTTCATCAGGTCTTCATGCAGCTGCACGCCGACCTCTTTGCTCTGCGGGGAGAAGATTCCACGGGTGAGAACCAGGGGCGTCGACGTTCACCAGGTTTCACCAATAATAAAACACGCTGATGCTTCGTCGAGGTTTCTCTGCCCAACGCAGTCACACACAGGCGACACCAACCGCAGTCCAGATCAGTGTGTGTGTGTGTGTGTGTGTGTGTGTGTGTGTGGTGTATTTACAGTTAGCCTCAGAGATAAAGGCACCAGAAAGCAGAGAAGTCAAAGTGAGGAGCGAAAACAAGAGGACAGGAATGCGGAATAAAAGTGAGAACAGATTTTGTATTTTGCCAGCATGTGTGGAGCATCTGTCTTGGATGAGGGCACAGAAGTGGGGCAGAGTGTGTGAGTGTGTGTGTGTGTGTGTGTGTGTGTGTGTAAGTGGGGGTGTCAGGAGGTGAGCCTGTGAAAAAGGAGGGATGAAAGAAGACCAATGAGGTGAAGGTGAGGAGGAGGAAGGGACTGCAGGCTGACGTCTGGGTGGAAGCTGCTGCGGTGAAACGGAGAACATGAGGCTTCTGGACGGAGCAGAACGTCACAGATCGCTGGGCTTCCAAAGCCTCTTCACTGCGGTCCACGCGCCGCTCTCACTGATCTTCTGCCACGTTCCACTGAAAGCAGTCCAGAGCCCGGAGGCCCGAAGGTGCACGTGACCTTCCTGCGACTGCAAATACAAACACAGCCTTCCGCCTCCCGTCTGCTCGCCTGCTCGCACGTCTGCTCACCATCAGCGTGTCTGGGATGAATGTGGACGCTCCTTCAGCGGGGGGTTGCCTCAATGAGCTGTGTGTGTGTGTGTGTGTGTGTGTGTGTGTGTGTGTGTGTGTGTGACAGAGAGAGATTAGGCTGCTTGGGAGAAACATTGTCAATTAACCAGTTATCTGATTCTCTTTCCCTCAGTGCCTTCGTTCTTCTGGGCTCTTCTGGGTTCTTCTGGGTTCTTCTGGGTTCTTCTGGCCCGCCTCCCAGACCAGAGCTCGTCACACCGAAAGGCGAGACTGGTCTGGAATGTTCCTGGAATCTCCACATTTCCTCTCCCCCTCGGCTCCCTCTCCCATCTCCCCTCTATTCTTCTCTGCGGTCAGAATTCCTCCTCCTTCTCCTCTCAGGCGGCCGATGGAGATCAGAGGAGACAAGAAAGAGGCCACTGTATGGAAGGCAGACGTTGCAACCTCCCCCTGACCTGATGTTCAGCTGACCTTGTGTCCTTCAGTATCAGCCGCGGAGGCGGAGGAGGAGGAGCAGCAGAAGGAGGAGGAAGGACAGGACCGAAGTCCGAAGTCCGCCTGTCGGACGAACCCGGGGGTGAATTTACCCCGAAGGCGGCGACAGCTTCCAGATCTCCACGTCTTCAGAAGATGACTGACTCGCTCGGGACGGACCGGTGTTCCTGACCCGCATCTGATCTGCTCGCACTCGGAGCCCAGAACCACGACGGAACCGGAACGCGAGCGGCTCTTGAGCCAGATGTACTGCAGGTCCTGGATCCTGGGCAGCCTTTTCCTTTTGGGGGGGGTTGAGACACCTCAGCTGTGTGTGTGTGTGTGTGTGTGTGTGTGTGTCATACCTTCTTGAAGAGGCGTCCCGAGTCCTCGCTGATCTGTGCAAAGCGAGGGATGATGTTGTTGAGGTAGAGGTCGGACAGAGTGGCGTGGTCCCGGCTCTCCCTCTTCACCTGGAGCAGCAGCAGGTTCCAGCAGTTCACCGGGGACAAGATGCTCTGCTCCTTCCTGCCGGGACGGAGGCGGAGGATCAACACGCATCTCCAGACTCATGCTGGAGCTCCTCACGCGGGGAACTCAGATCTGCACCCAAAGCAGACCCTCTGCCCTCCAGCTGCACGGACGGACAGACGGTTCAGCCGGGGTGCAGGACTCAGCAGGGGGAGGACGAGGAAAACACAGCTGTCAAAGCGGAGGGTTCAGCGCAGGGACGGCAGGGACGGCAGGGACGGCAGGGACGGCAGGGACGGCGGACACGACGCAGCAACAACACAGTAACAACACACCGGGTGGGAGGAGTCTGATACGTGGTTGTGACATCACAGAGCTCGGCCTCTGCTGGCCTTCACGGCATCACAGGGAGAAGGATAAAGCAAGGCTGTCTGCGTCCTGGACGCTGCTTGTCTTTGTGTGTGTGTGTGTGTGTATGTGGGTATGTGTGTGTGTGTTTGAGCTGCACATGCTGTAGATGATCCATGGGCAATCAAAAGGCCAATATGGATTATCGGTGTGTGTGTGTAAGTGGATGAAAGGAGGTCTTTGTGTGTTAAGAGCAGCTTTGACTGGACAGAGGCAGAAAGGCCATGAGGCATTTGGGACTCTCACACACACACACACACATACACACACACACACAAGCATGCAGGCACACAACCATTCTAGACCCTTTGGTGAAAAGCTTTCTCTGTGCATTTGACCTTGTGTATGCTTAGTCTGTGCGTGTGCGTGTGTGTGTGTGTGTGTGTGTGTGTGTGTGCATGCTCTGTGGGGTAGTAACTGATGATATGAGTCAGAGACAACAGTCTGACACGCTGGCACCGGCTCCCCCAGTGCACGTGACAGATGCGTGCACAGAGTGCAGGGGTTCCTGGTGCCGCCAACATGTCCTCCCTGTTGGTCCATGTGTCCAGGGTGTGTGTTCCTCTGTCCCTCTGTTCCTCTGTTCCTCACAGCTGGTTGCACAATGTTGTTTTTTCTTCTACATAGAGAAAAGCTGCGGTTCCTCTATTTGCTGGATCCGCTGGCCTCCGAACACGTGACCCCCCCCCCCCCCCCGGCGCCGGGGGAAAGATCACCTGTCCTGCTCCGACCAGGACAAACACTGAAATGTCAGCGGCCCTGAAGGTCTCCTGGAGCTCGGCTGAACGGGGTGAAGCTACCGCCTCAAATGCTACAGGGTCGCTCCGCTGTCGGGACCGAAGGGCGCCATCGAAGGGGGCCGAGGGTCCGACCCGACAGGTTCTACCCTCTTTGCCGTTTCCTGGTTGGAGGAGGGGAGCGGATACCCGGGCCGAGACCAGGAGAAGGTGCGGGTCCAGAGGAGGACCCACCTCGACCCCCATCTCAGGAGCAGGCGGGGTTTGGATCTGCCCTCCAAAGAAGAGCAGGAGGCTGCAGCCCGTGAGCACTTAGCATTTAGCAACAGGCTCGGCTTCGACGTGTGAGGGCTCGCCGGTCACATGACCGCCGGCGTCGGGCCCGCAAACCGACACACACACAAACACACACGCACACAATATGGCTCAATTTGCCCCCCCCTCTGCTGTATGCTGTTCAGCTACATAGCACGAATACCGGGGGTCTCCAGGGGATCAGTGCGCATGCGTACACACACACACACACACACACACACACACACACACACACACACACACACACACACACACACACACACACAGAGAGAGAGAGAGAGAGAGAGAGAGAGAGAGAGAGAGAGAGAGAGAGAAGAGAAAGAGAGATAGTTCCAGTGGCGCTTAAAAGCACTGACAACCAGAAATCAGGCGCACACCAAAAAAACACACACACACGCACACGCACACACACACACGCACACAGAGAGAGAGAGAGAGAGAGAAAGAGAAAGAGAGATAGTTCCAGTGGCGCTTAAAAGCACTGACAACCAGAAATCAGGTGCACACCAAAAAAACACACACACACACACACGCACACACGCACACACGCACACACACACACACACACACACACACACACACACACACACACACACACACAGATAGTTCCAGTGGCGCTTAAAAGCACTGACAACCAGAAATCAGGCGCACACCAAAAACACACACACACACATCTGTATGTCTTACATCTGCTGCTGCTCAGCCGGTGCCACATTGGAATCCCAGCTATTTTCCGGTCATGCCTGTGTGTGTGTGTGTGTCTGTGTGTGTGTGTGTGTGTGTGTGTGTGAGCACTGACAATTACAGAGCGCTGGAATATCAATCCAAGGTCTGAGGCCGAAGCTCTTCTCCAGAGAGACGAGGTCCGCAGACCTGCAGCGTCTCCGGCCCGACCGTGCACGGCCGGCGGCGGGGGGCGGAGTCTAACGTCGGCTCGTCGGCTGTCAATCACAGGCTCGTCACGCAGAGGCAACCAATGATCCGGCCGATCACACCTTCAGTGTCGTCAGCGAACCCGGCGACCTTGTGGGAGGAACGCGGGGAGCCTGAGGAGAACCCACACCTGGACTGGGCTGGACCTCCGCTCGGTGTCACCAGCGGCTCAGAAACCTCCCAGTCTGGCCTCCCGGAAGCTTCCGGTGACTCTGCCATCCTCCAGATGGCATTAAGAGTCCGCCCGGTTTCCACAGCGAGCTGCTCTGACCATCTGAAGGCCTTCCTCTTCAACGAGGAGGATTTACCTTCATCCGGAGTCTCTCCAGCGCACACGTCCTTACCGCGGCCGCGGTCCTCCATCGCCGGCCCCGGACCTTCCTAACGGCTCAGCGGGCCGGGAGTGTCTCCTGGAGACGAAGTCCTGGAGAGCGTCTGGGTTCTGTGGAACCAGAGGCCTTGGAATGATCCTCCTACCGCTCACGGAGAACCTCGGCCCCCTCTGGACCCCGACCGGGAAGTTCTGCGACGGGCCCGCGGAGAGTCCGGCCGACCGGAGGAGACGGAGGAGTGTTTCCCGGCCGGGGTCGGGTTCCGGCGGCGGCCCCCCCACACGGCTCGATCGGAGGCACCGCCGCCATCCGGCTGTCTCATCGGAGCGGCCGATCCAATCAGGGGTCCGAGCAGACCTTCTGCAGGAGACGCAGCTCCAAAGACAAGCAAGACGGCGAGTCTCTGAGCAGAGACGCTCTGAGGGATCATCAGCTGGACAGACGGGACGCGAAAACACCACAGGATTCATCACTCTAACACTAACAAACAGAGGAGCAGGCCGGGGAAATTGGAAATTCCTGAAAGAGGCAAGGCAGGACACACACACACACACACACACACACACACACACACACACACACACAGCAAGACGCTGCAAAATATGTAGAGCAAAAAGTGACCACCTGGGCATGCTTACACACACACACACACACACACACACACACACACACACACACACACACACACACACAGGCTTATGTAAAGCGTCCGTCCCACTTACTTGAGGGGGTGGTCCTTGACGTTGCGTGTCCTGGAGAGGAACCTCTCGGCCAGCTTCTCCATGTTGCGGCTGTAGTCCATCTCGATCTCGGCCTTCTTCCTGAAGAAGTCCTGCAGGTCCTGGAGCAGCTGCACCCTCAGCTCGCACTGCTGATCCAGACATTTGAGCTGCTCCCCCAGCTGGGCGCGGATCTCTGCGGGGAAGAAGAAGAGTCAGCGCGGTTTCCGTTCTGTTCTCCAGCGATGACGGCTGGCGTCCGTCTGCTGAGGAGAAGCCATCTATGATCTGGGAGCAGATGAAGCGGTGAAGATCCGCCGCGGACCCTCTCGCAGCCTGCCTCCCCAGCACCTCTCCAAACCCCTCTGCTCCTCCACACATGAAGGTCTGGGCCTCCTCAGATGAACAGAGCTCCAGCACCGCCGAGACCGGAGAAGCCGAGGCGGAGGCGACCAACGGGTCGAGGAGGTGGCCGACATCTTCACCCCCAGGCTGGCGCAGGCCTACCTTTACAACGCTGGACGTACAGGAAGCGGATTGTTTTGTCCTCCATCCCGGTTGCGGCGCACGGCTCGCAGACACACACATACTGAACAAAACGCGCACACACAGACACACACACACACACTGCCGTCTGTCCTCTCACGCTGCCTTTGTGCGTTCCAGCTGAGTGTGCAGTTTCTGTTCACCGCAAAGAGAAGTGAGAGATCTACATTGTCTGTCACTTCCCTCCCGGCCCGTCACCGAGGCGGAGCTCAGCT
>NC_141304.1:16418615-16483615 GCF_037954325.1 Fistularia commersonii | reverse complement strand
ACCAGGTGTGGATCTGCTGATCTCATCCCACTGAGGCGAAGCGGCGCCCGGCAGAGCCGCTCCTCTGCTCTCCGTTAGCGAGCGCTGCCCCTCTGCAGCTGATTGGCCGGTGGGAGGGTCCCCTGGCCGCGGCTTCCCGCCGCAAATCGGCGCGCTCAGCCGGGCCTGGACAGCATTCACACGCCGCCGATGGTCGCGCGGCATCGCATTCATGTCTCGCCAGCGGGCCGAGCGGGTCGCCCAAACATCTCTGTCCTCTGCAGTCAGGCTGCGTGTTTCCTTTAGCGCAGGACTTAGGAGCATTTTCAGATGACAACAAGAAGCCTCCTGCAGAGCCGCAGAGACGATGGAAACAAACCACCTCTCCAGGCATCCACAGCTTCAGTGGGACACAGGGGCTTCATGGAAGATGTAAACCTCACACCTGAGGTCAGCTTGAGAATACACACACACACACACACACACACACACACACACACACACACATTCTGATGGTCGGCACCTGGATCCGGATGGACTGAGGACGCAGCCTTCAGATGGTCCAGGAGATCAGGAGCACGTTCTATGTTCTCCTGTCTGGGTTCTGTCCGGGTTCTCAATCTTCCCGCGACCGTGCACGAGCAGGTGTATTTGTGACTCTCCGTAGATCTTAGGTGGTTGACAAGCCCCCTGTGGCCCCGCCCCTCGCCCAACCGTCCACTCCGATTGGCTGAGAATGAATGAATGGCAGGCCGGATAGATTCTCCCAGGCCAGGACAGAGATGACCACGCCAGAGCCGTCTGCTGGAAGCTAACTCCGAGCTGAAAGGATGGTCTGTGAAATGTAGAGCGGGGAACATCAGAGTGGAAGAAATAATAACACCCGCCTCCTGACATCCCGGCGCAGACCCTCTGTCGCCATGGGAACAGGGCGCCTCCTGAAGATTAAGGAAAACAATGCTATCTCCACAGCATAACGTGCGGCCGTGGCACCACCATCACGACGTGCCACCACGGCTGACGGGGAGTGGATCAAAGGGTCAGTGACTCCATGAAGCATGTGTTGCACTGTGCACGGGGTGTGTGTGCGTGTGTGTGTGTGTGTGCGGCCCAGGCAGGACGTGTCAGAGGTTTAACACAATAGTGTGCTTCAGCGTGGGCGGGCCACACCTTTTCCTCTTTGCTCAGATCCATGGCCTCCTCACAACTATGCTGATGGGGGGGGGGGGTGTGAGGAGGGAAACACACACACTCGCTCGCTCACTCACTCACTCACTCACTCACTCACTCACTCAGCTGCCAGTGGAAACATGGTGCCGAGCAGAGGGGATGCACAGAACTTTGCAGATTTAGGCTACAACTACATCCTGTTGGGAACCACACACACACACACACACACACACACACACACACACACACACACACACACACACACACACACACACACACACACATCAATATACCTCATTGAAAGTATTCATAGTGTTATGATTTCCCGTCCTACTTTTGGATCTTGGCTTGCAGAGAAGCCACATGGGAGGTCCTGAAGCCTGCAGGAGGTTCACTGAAGGCCTCTAGGCCCTTCCAGTCCCTCACAGGCACAGCACTTGGAGGAAGGTGGCCTATTTATTCTTCTTCTTTGTTCCAGACGGGTGGAGAGCCCAGTAACACAGCGCCTGCTCGGCATCCCCCCCCCCGCAGACGATTTTCCGAACCTGCCGTGGCCGATGATGTGCGATCCATCCTTTCGCGCAGACGTGACTGCCGTTTAATGTTAAAGGAGGCTTTATTTTCTGCCCAACAGTTTCGGTATTTTCCTGCTCACCACAAAAAGGCCTAGATAGATATTGGCCCCCAACAACCGAGAGCACGGCCAACTTCAGCGGGCAGGACCGGGTCCGCCTGGACCGCCGGTCTTCCTCGTCACCACGGCGACGCGTTTCCTGGGTCGCCGGTTCCGAGGGTCCCGCAGCTGCGCGTCGGGCCGGCCTCTCTGGCGTCGGCCTGAGCTGACAGATGGCCGCTCGGGGCCGGGTATGAACACAGTCCAGGGGGAGGACCATAAATTCTGTGAGGAAACTACCAGGAGGAGACGAAGGCGAGGAAAAACAACAGCAATGCTGCGCCGAGCGCTGCTTTTCTGTGGATCGCCGCTGAATTATTGATGTCTCCTCGGAGGAGCCGGCCGAGGAACAGCCGGCGCTCTGCGGCGCAAACTGGGGTTCTGCTTTGGAGGGAACGTCCACGCTTCCTGACGAGAGGCGCGGCGGTTGATGGCGACGGCGGTGGAGGTGAAGGAGGGGGAAGCACACCTGTCCAAACGGGGAGGCGGGAGCACTGCAGCAGAGACCAGGGTTTGTCATTACAGCAGTTTATTGTTTCTCCTCTCCCTGCTTCCCCCTCCATCTGCAGAGGAAGCCTGTTTGATCCGGAGAGTCCTGCTGTTCTCGCTCTGCGGCTCCCCGACATTCGCTTCCCTCCCTCTCTCTCTCCGAAGGGAGGGCCGCCTCCTTCCTTTCTACCCCCCCGGCCCCCTTCTCCTACCCGGCTCCAAATCAGACAGACGTTCTCCTCGTCACACCAAAGACAACAAAATAATTCATGAAAACAAAATGGCCCCGGCGCCGCGTGCAGAATGCGAGCTATGACGGCAATGCATGGGACCGGGAGCACAGGGGGGGCCATTGTGGGACACAATGGAGAGGGACACGGGCCGGGACCTGACTCACACACTGTACGCCGTCCTGGCCGTCCTGCCTCACAAAGACAGCCTGGAAACAATCCCCACGGAGTGTCGGCCTCATACAATGGCTGCATTACTCCCCCCCCCGCCAAAGAGAAATCGTTTTAATCTATTCTTCCACCGCCGTGTTTCCATTGTGAGCTCATTAGCGGTCGTTCTTAAATATGGAGAACAGGAGCGGCTCTCCTGGACGGTGCTTCCCTGGCGACCCCCGCCCGCTGCTCCGGGAGGTCCAAGCCTTCCCCTCTGACCTCCAGAAGGTCACCTCAAAGGCGTCCTCCTGCGCTGCTTTCCCCTCTAAAGATGGGAGGAAATCTTTCTGTTTTACTGCGGTTGAATAACGCAGTTGAACTTGAGGAGAATTCTATGTTGCCGCGAGCCCTTCGACCAGGTGAGCTGCTCCCCGGGCCCAGAGTGCTGTCACTGGTATTTCTGTCAGCGTGTTTCCGCGTGACGGCGGATCCGAATGCGATCGCCGTGATTCACCCGGCCGCCGCTGTGGCGGCGGGGAAGCCGCTCCTCTGCATTCCAGCGGCACGTGACCAGAGCCCCGCTCACACTCAGCCACCCACCGCAACCTTTGAGCACAGAGACTCCCTGTGCTGCCGTGCACGTGGGGCCCGAGCGGCGGCCGCCGGGACGGTCCGACAGGACGGCCCTGGACCCGGAGCTTCACACAAGTCAAGGGGATCTGGTCCATGCACACAAGTCTCTGCACGGAGAACACAAGAGGAAGGCGGCACTCCGCTGCACAGCAACCCCTGCTGTGCACGGGCCACTGCACAACAGGAATGAGTGTGTGTGTGTGTGTGTGTGTGTGTGTGTGTGTGTGTGTGTGTGCGGGCACGCACAAGCGGAGGGATGTTCCCATTTCCACTCTGCTTGGAGCACATGGACTGAGTCGGAATGTGTGTGTGTGTGTGTGTGTGTGGGGGGGTGGGGTGCAAAGGGGAGAGGCAAAGGCCGTAATCTGAGCGGGGTGTGTGTCCCACAGCGCAGGACGCACATGGTCTGCACTCCTGCAGGGGGAGGAGAAAAGATCTCCATGATCCCCCCTTCAGGAAAAACAGTTCCTGACAATAAACATATGGAAAGTAGCGAGCGATTGTGCAGGATTCTGATTCTCGCTGACGGATGATTGGCGATCGTCACAAAGGGACGGCGCACGGCTTTTCTGGCTGAGCAGTCGAGCTTCTCAAGTGTTGCTCGCAGAGATTCGCCACCTGAGACGCCGTCCCGGAGAAGCTCCGGCAAACAGACTGTTAGCACGCTGAGCTCGGGCGTCTTGTCAGAGGACACTCGGACATGAAGACGAGCATCTGGAATCGAAGCGCCAACTCAAACAACTGAGCCACAGCCGCCGCAGAGCTACGGGACTTTAGCAACGATCACCTGAGGCTCCTCTGGGACAATCAAGTCTTTTTCTGATTCTGATGCTGCAGAGATACCAGGACATCTCGAGGCACCGGCTGCAGAAAATAAGTCGACCTGTTATTTTCCTGAATCAAACAAAGACTCGGACGTCCGGCTGAATCGCGCCATCAAGATCAGGACATGGAGGATCTTCAGTCCAAAGGCGACCCGGGCCGGTCCTGGCGTCTGTTAAAGGGAGGCGGGTGGAGATGTTTCCTCAGAGATTTATTTCTGGGGTCCCGTCATGTGGTTCGCACTGTGGCCACTAAACAGGGAAAAATACAGTCTGACCAGGAGCGTGAAAGAGGAATGAGCCGGCGTCGGGCGGCGTGAGTCATGCCCTGGATCTCCACGCCCGCGGCGAGGAGGCGTCCAGGAGGAGGACGGACCACGTGGTTTCTGCTGACGCTCTGAAACAAAGGCTCCTGGACGGAGGCCGAAGCTCGCTGCAGCTACAAGCTAACAAGGCTAACACAGGCGGCCCAGGAGAACCCCGGCTGTGGGACTGCTTGGGGGGGAACATCAGCTAACTGATGCAAAGATTATGGGATGGAAGAACGTTCGTTCTGAGCTCATCTTAGAATATCTAAATAGTTCTTGCTGCCATCAGGACTCAGGTGCTGGAGACACGCGGAGGTGGTGAGAAGCCACACCTCGTCTCCGCTTGCAGAGCAGCGAGTCCATCCAGGAGGCAAGATATCACCAGGTGGGGTTTGGACCAGAGGTGAGCGGGTTCTGCACCGGTGTGGAAACATCTCCGCTGTCGGGCCGGCGCTTCGCACCCCCGGGCGCTTGGAGAAGCCGCCTGTTCCCACGGTAACGCTTCAACGTGCGGGAGGGAAGACGACATCTCCCGCAGATCGCAGGACGAGGCTGAACCCTGGCAGAACCGGAGGGTCCAACACAGCTCCGGCGGCACCGGACGGGCCGGGAAGCCGGGAGCCACAAACAGCAACAAACATGACTGGACGTCGGCTGACATGAGCGGAGAAGGTCGGACGGAGGCAGGTGATTGGCTGCGGAGACGCCTGAAGGAGACCACCTGCGGGAGGACGGCACCTCCGAAGGAGGGTTTCACCCAGATCGCGAGGAACCCTCGTGCACGGGACGCCCACTGACGCCACACACACTTCTCTGAGGAGAACACACTCCACCATCAGGAGAGTGTTCCACCATTGCGACGGGACGAGGAGGACATCTGAGCACCACGCACACACCCTGACGCAACAGGCTGGGAGGCGCCAACATACGCACAAACACACACACACCCCTGGTCATGTGGTAATCCGTGGTTGTGTGTGGAGTGTGTGTCGCTCTGCTCCTGGACCGACCATAGCTTTTAGCATTTAGCTTCAGACCAAGAGTCTCTCGTGCTTGTTACAGAGTGGACGGAGCCAGAAGGGTGTGAGACCACATCCAGTGTCCGAGCAGGTTCTCTCCATCGCTGCAGGGCTCCGAGTGGTTGGTTGGATCAGAATCCTAAGACGTCACGTCTCAGAGAGCCTGCTTTGAGACCTGGGCTTCACTTGGAGCCTGGTCCTGGTGGAGGACAAAGGAGAGGGGACACACAGAGGCTGGAGGCATGAGGGACCTGGGCTTCTAACATTGGAGAGGTTTTAAATAATGCTTGGACACACACACACACACACACACACACACACACACACACACACACACACACACACACACACACACACACACACTGGGAGAGAGACCTCCACCATCATGGATGCTGGGAGCCTCTAAAATAGAATTGGTGCATCCTCATAGCAACCAGGGGGTAGAACACTGTGTCCTCACACACATGAAGCAGGAGGAGAGATGAATCGAGAGGCTGTGTGTGTGTGTGTGTGTGTGTGCATGCGTGCGTGCGTGCGTGCGTGCACACACACACGCACACCATACACACACACACGCAATGCAGATTCAGCAAAGAGAGGTTGATAAATGGCTTTATTAAAACAACATTAGCTGAGGTGCGAACCCAAACGTGGAGAAACCGAGCAGCCATTTGTTTGATTCCAACACACACATAGAAAGTTGTCAAACACAGAACCCCCCTAGCTAGTACCCCCCCAACACACACACACACACACACACACACACACACACACACACCCCAACAGCTTGTTACCGCTCATTTACCCTGCTTTGCAGCCTGATGGTTATTAACGCAAATACAAGCTACATTATTCTCAACAATCAGCAGAAACAATTTGGAGTCTCCCTGAATTAAACAGCTCTGCTCTCGCAATCACACACACACACACACGCACACACACACACACACACAAACACACACACACACACACACCAAAGACAAGAAAACAATAGTGGCACAATCACCCACCAAAACAACAATGACAGCAGGGTTGCACAGCAAAAGTACACAAGTTTGTTACTCTGTGTGTGTGTGTGTGTGTGTGTGTGTGTGTGTGTGTCGGTGTAACCTGATTAGCCAGACCCTACGGGAAAGACAAATCTACATTATTCCTTCTCATTTTCCCTGCACTCCTCACAAACCCAGAAAAATGGGGGCAACTCAGTAACCCTAGCAACCAACTGAGTCTGGGTGCAGGGAGAGGCTGCTGATGGGGGGATGTGGAGATGTGGAGGGCGGAGGTTCTACGCTGCAGGAGCTGCTTTACTCCTCTACTGTGCTGCTGAAAGAGCAGAGGACCTCCTTCTTGTCCCCACACAACCTGCTTCCTCCGCCGTCCCACCTCCGCACCGCACGCATTTCCCTGGTGGTCACCGGGCCTCGCCTGTTTATTTACAGCTGGGGGGAGGGGGGTATCTGTGTGTGTGTGTGTGTGTGTGTGTGTGTTGTTGAACCGCGGACACCCGATAGGTGAACGTCCTGAAGATCCAAGGCTGTGAGAAGGGGGCGGGGCGGGAGGCTGAGTGACAGGAGGGAGAACAAGGGCAGGAGGGCTGAAGGAAAACACCAGAGTGGAAAAGCAGCAGCTCCGCTCACAATGGACTGATTGTTTACCGGGCCGAGGCCGGCCAGAGGAAACCGTGAGGAAAAGGACCAGAGGAAGCGAGGGGTAGTTAGCTCGCCGCTAACGGCTCTCCGGGGTAACCCGGGCTGATACGGGCGGATGTAGGTCTGGCCCGGACCGGTTCTGGGCCGTGTTCACGCCGGACCGCTTTGGGTCGACGGAGCGCAGGCGGAGAGCGACCCTGGCAACCCATTGCAAAAGGAATCGCCGCACGGACATCCGACATCTTTTCCAGGCCCTTGTAGATTGCAAACCGACAAATCTGCCTCCAGAGATGAGCCGGTTCTGAAGCGACCCCCAATCCCATCTGGACCCAGGATAAGAGACACCGAGTCCAGCGGATCCTGCCTTTCCACATGGAAACCGAGACAACCTTGTGACCTCTGGAGCGAAGGGTCAGGGTGGAGGCCCGGAGCCAACCAGGAGCTCCCGTGATGTTCTCGCTCTTTCTCACTGGCTCCGGCCGCCGGATCGACTCGGCTGAAGACAAACACAGACCTTCGCTGAACCTCCAGAACGCTCCTCGTCCCAGAATAACAGTAAAGAAGGCGAGTGAGTCGCCTCCAACACCATTATCCCAGACACCGGCCACGCAGTCTGCCAGACTCATTTTGTGTGTGTGTGTGTGTCTGTGTGTGCGCCCACATGAGCTGGATCTGAACACACCACCCATTTAGCAATGGTTGGAGCTGATGTCATATCTTTTCATGAAACAGCCAAACAGCAGCCCTGACTGGGACACGGCACCGACTCATTCATTGCGGTCATCCTAAGCCTGACACACACACACACGCACACACACACACACACACACACACACACACGCACGCACGCGCACACGCACGCGCACACACACGCGCACACACACACACACACACCTGAAATGTGAGTCTCCAGTTGACCGACTTGAGAAGGCAGGCAGAGCTTCAGGTTGAGCCAGAGAAGGCAGGACATCTGTGGGCCAATCAGAGCACCTGGAACATCTGGCGCCAGTGAGCAGCGACCATCCGGAGGCCCACCTCTGACCTCTGACCCCTGACCCCACCCGCATGCTGCCGACCCCTGCATTTTTTTCTTCTTCAAATGTTTGTTTCTTTATTTCCCTGTTCCCTGTCCAAAGCCTCTCTGACATAATAAAATACTGCAGTGTGTGTGTGTGTGTGTGTGTGTGTGTGTGTGTGTGAGTGTGTGTGAGTGTCTGCTCCTCCAGGCCAGTGCTATCATGTGCCCCTCCAAGCCCTGCCCAGCACAGGAGGTAAAGGTACATGGCACTGGATTCAACATCTACATGGCTGCTGGTGTTTTCTCTGTCAGGGGTTGCAGTCGTTCTTCCGAATGATGACGACTGAGGAAGCGCTGGAGCGGTGGAGCGCTGGAGCGTTGGGCAGGGGATGATGGCGGTGGGCAGGGGATGATGGCGGTGGGCAGGAGGTGATGGCGTTGGGGAGGAGGTGATGGCGTTGGGCAGGGGATGATGGCGGTGGGCAGGGGATGATGGCGTTGGGCAGGAGGTGATAGCGGTGGGCAGGAGGTGATGGCGTTGGGGAGGAGGTGATGGCGGTGGGCAGGAGGTGATGGCGTTGGGGAGGAGGTGATGGCGGTGGGCAGGAGGTGATGGCGGTGGGCAGGAGGTGATGGCGATGGGCTGAGGGTGTTTCCAGGCAGGTGGTGTCTGATGCAGCTGCACAGACAGAAGGAAGGCGTACAGCCACGGAAGAACACGCCGCCCCGTTTCTATCCATCGGACGGAGCCGGAGCCTCACATTTGCAAAAATAACTTCTTTTACCCCCACGGGCAAGTGTCCACCCCCACCCAGAGTGGTCACACAGTGTTATTCTTCATCAGACGTGAAGATGTGCCCAAACAGGAAGCCTCACACACAATCTGTGTGTGTTCACCCCCTCCCGAATCCCGGTTTCACACCGACATCCTTCCTGGCTGATTATTTAAAGCCCCGTCAGCGGATTTAGCAGGGCTCAGAGTACGGACCCCCCCGGCCCTCGGTTCTCCTCCAGCTCTCTGGACGGCGAGCTGCTGAACATGCACGTGTGAGTGCACGCACAGACACACAGACACACGCCCCTGCCTGATGGGCTCCATGTCCGTCCACACTCCTCCAGCACACCTTCTGCAGGGTCAGGAGGTCCTGCTGACCCCCCTGATCTCCTCCGTGCTCCGTCATCTGTCTGCAAACACGCCAGGTTCCTAGCGCTGGTTGCTGGGGTCCTGGAGGCCCCACGTCTGCACGGGTCCGAGGAGAAGTCTGGAGGCACGTGCCCTCATCCTGCTCGGCTCCCCTTTCCACAGCGGAAGGAAGAGAGCAGCGTCCTCCACAAAGGTCCGGACTCACTGATCTGCAGCCAGGACTGACACAGCAGAGGGCTGAGAGGGAGGAGGACGGAGCTCAGGGGGTTCAGAGGCGCCTCACGCTTCCTCCGGGAGACCGTCCTCCACCGGGGGACCATCCTCCTCCAGGAGACCGACCTCCACCGGGAGACCGACCTCTACCGGGAGACCGTCCTCCACCGGGAGACCGACCTCTACCGGGAGAACATCCTCCACCGGGCTCGCTCGCTCTGGATGCTGCGGAAGGAGGCCTGACGCTCCTTCACGTCACAATTGTGATACCGCTTTGAGAGAGCAAACAGAAACCTGGGCGTGCCTCCGGAGGAGGCACCGTCTGCTCCGAGAAGGTCCGCTTCGCCCCGAGAAGCGTGACGCCGTCTCTCCGTGTTCAACCCGAAGCCGGCAAACAGGTTCCAGGTTAAAACAAACAAACACAGCGACGGGTGGAAATCTCAGACAGGAGCTTCGGCTCTGCGGCCTGAAACGGAGGGACCGACCAGGATCCCGGAGCAGAACCCGGAGCAGAACCCGGAGCAGAACCTGGAGCAGAACCTGGCCGGCTGCTGACGGGAGGTCCATGGCGACAGTCACACCTTGTTCTGCTCTGCGGCGTGTCGCTGTGAAGACCTTCCAGGAGCCGCCGAGCCAGAATGAGGATCATCAGACCTGGTTCTGGTTCCCCAGAGAACTTTCAATCGCCGGGGCAGAGGTCCTGCCACACCGCCGGGATCCAGAGCAAACACCATGAGAACCACAGAACATCCAGGGAGGGAGATGGACCTTCAGCCCAAGTTCTCCAACCTCTGTCCCCGTGCACGTTCCTGTGCACGTTCAGATGACTTCATGGACTTAATGCACAAACACTCACTGCACTGAGACCAGTATCAGCACATCTCACACACACACACACACACACACACACACACACACACACACACACACACACACACACACACACACACACACACACACACACACACACACACACACACACACACACACACACACACACACACACACACACACACACACAGGCAGACAAACCCTCTGCTGTGTCACCACCTTTTCCATTGTTTGCCGCTGAAAGACGCCATTTAGGCCGGATCATCTGTGTGACTGGCTGCCGGGTAAACAGCGGCCCGCTGACGTCCACCGGCACCATGAGCAGTCCGAGGACCGGCGGGGCGGCCGCAGAGATCTCCAGGAGGCCGTGGATCTACTGATCACTGAGCAGCGTGCTTCAAGAGCCCCGCTGGGGTGAGACTCGGAGATCGAACGACTCCACGGACTTGCGATGAGAATCGTCCGTCAAATATTTCCCCGAGCCGAACCTCCGTCCCAACGCCGTTAAACACCCAGCCTGAGGAGATCTTCCTCAGGACCAGACCTCTGACTGCAGACCATGAGCTCAATCCTAAAGTCCACCCGTGACCACCTGCATCTGTGCTAGAACTTTCCAGAGCTTCTACTAACACCTTCCCAATCAGCTGCCGAGAAGCTCCTTCTTTCTCCCGTCTGCTCATTTGCACGCTTTGAACTTTCAGTCACACTTTATCTCTCTCTCACACACACACACACACACACACACACACACACACACACACACACACACACACACACACACACACACACACACACACACACACACCTCTCTTCCTGAGGAGCAGGGACATTCTTCGCATCTGCCAGTACAAGCACTGTCTGTGTGTGAGAGGAGGACGGAGGAAGCGATGGCGGCGCTGAGATGTTAGCTTTACATGAGCCGCGGCGTTGTGAAGTCAGGTGGAGGTCCTGTGGACAGGAGGACCAGGGCTCCTCCAAGACCAAGCACCAGTCTGCCCCCCATGCTGCTCCACCAGAAGGTGAGGTACATTCCTGCTCCCCAGGATGCTGCAGAGAAGGCTATCAGCTTCTGAAGACCTTTCCTGTGGCTCCATTACGCCTCTCTGATCTGTGTGTGTGTGTGTGTGTGTGTGTGTGTGTGTGTGTGTGTGTGTGAACTGCCAGGGATCTGAGGGGGGGTCTAAGATGGACTGCAGGTCCAAGAGGTAGAAACTAAACAAAATAACAACAACGTGCATGGAGACAGTTGGTCAGTGATGAAGCTACATGTTCGGGCAGGCAGACAACACACACACACACACACACACCTGGGCAGCCCTGACACCTGGTCACCGCAGAGGGGGAGAAGAAAAGTGGAGAACTGTGGACGGCGGGAGAATGTCACGAAGGAGACAAACAGAAGGTAGGAAGCCTTCACACCACAACAGAGAACCTTCTCAGCCAGCTGAGGACCAGGAGGGTCCGATGTCCTCCAGGAGAGGAGAGGACGAGGAGGCGGCTATGGGGCGACCCGCTCGCTGTCGACGGGTCGCCGGTTCCAACACCAGCTTCCTCTTGGTGGAAGCTCTTCCTTCACTCCTGAGCCAGAAGTGAGCAGGAGTGAAGATCTCCATCCATAGAGGGACACCAGGAGGTCCATACAGAGGAGATCATCCATCGGCTATTCGTTATTTGTCAGGATCATGCTGGAGGTCTGCTGCCTTGGATCTACACTGGGGTGGATGTGTGTGTGTGTGTGTGCGCGCGCGCAGTGACCCGTTAAATGCGGGGTCTCCTCTGCAGTGGTGGAGACCCGCCAGAACCCCAAACCCACGGACAGGTTGTCCCTCTCCAACGGGGGTCACACGCAGCCCCCCCCCCCCCCCCCCCCCCCCGCGCCCCACTCCCACGTCCTCGACCGGAAGCCGCCGTTCGAGCCGTGGAAGGAGGCCGAGGCGTCAAAATGCAGAAATCAGAACAAAAAAAAACACGCGTTTCAAGCGCGCACACGCACACGCACGGCGGCGGCGCGGCGCGCGGCAGCGGGCGCAGACACGCCGGAGACGGCGCCGAGAAAACGCCCTGCCTTGTTCCACGCCGAAGCCCCGGCCTCCCCTGGATCCACGCGGGTCCACGCGGGTCCCGCGGCGGGTCGCCCCGGAGGAGCCGCGGGCCGCGGCGGGCCGGAGCGGGTTTCCTCCTCCGCCTTTTGTTAGCCGTCAAAGCGAGCGATCACACGGCCGAGGACCCACGGATCCCCGCGATCCGCCCACGATCCCGACGCTCGATCGCCGATCGATCCGGCCGAGCGGCTGGGAGACTCTCGCGCACGGCGGGACGCGGGCACGGCCGCCGCGGCGAGGGGAAAAAAAAACACCCGCTCGGTAGAAGCACGAAACGGATCCGGGTCCGCAGACCGGGACCCCCCCCCCCCCCCCCCCCCCATCCCCCCATTCCCTCCCCACGCGTGGACGCGTACCTTTGACCTGGGTCTCGTATTCGGCCACGATCTCCTTGTCCTTCCGCAGTCTGGCCGGAGACGTCATGGCTGGTCTGTGGTTCGAAACCCCCTCTGCGGAGGCCCGCTCGGTCCTAGGGGGTCCTGGGGGGTCCTGGGGGGTCCGGGTCGGTCCGGGCGGGGTCGGTATTGTCCTCCTGCCTGTTCACTCCGGGCGCATTGTGAGTTTGGCGCGGCGGCTGCGGCTGGAGCTTCGCCGCCTCCCGAAGGGGCGGCCGTGGGTGGGGGCGCGGGGAGTGCGGGGGCGGGGGCTCATCCCCCGCACGCCGGGGAGCTTCGGCGGTCCGCGCCCGCAACTTTTCACGCTTTCCTGTCGCGCGGCGGCTCTCCGTCCGGCGGCGGTCGGTCCGCTTGTTTAAAGTGATCTTTTCAGCCAGGCGCCCCTCTTCCTCCTTCCCTCCGCCTCCTCCCGTTCTTCTTCTTCTTCCTCCTCCTCCTCCTGGAGTCGGTGAGAGGCGGAACCGAGCGGCTGCCGGTCCGCTCCGCTCCCCGCGCACGCAGAGGATCCCTTCGGGGTGGACGTGTCCGGACGGATCTCCGTGGAGTTTTTACAAACTTTCGCAACTTCTCGGTCAGCGTGGGGGAGCAGGACCCGCGGAGAGCCGCGCTTTTTGTGTGTGTTTGTTGTGAAAATTCGGCCTGGTCCGGGGGGCGGGGGCGGAAACGGGTGAACGGTGGTGTCCACGCACAGCCTGCAGATGCAGATATGGAATCTGCCAGCTGCGTCTGGAAGGTCGGGTTTCCAAATGTGTGTGTGTGTGTGTGTGTGTGTGTGTGTGTGTGTGTGTGTGCACGGGAGGGCAGGCACCACTTCCCGTGACTCCCGCCAGCCCCGCCCCCGTCTTCCGGGACAGGGAGGTCCTGCCCCGGCGTGCCTGCGGTCGCCAGATCGTCTCCGTCGGAGGCTTTTCTGTTTTCCGACGACATGTCGACGCGTTCTTAAAGTCAGTGAATGCGCCATACTTCCCACTCCGGGATTGAAAAGAAACTTGAGTGACAGGCGAACGGACGAATCCGGTTCCAGAAGATTCAAACGTGGGCTGGTCACCCGGACTTTGACGACCAATGAAATGATGACGTTGCCATGATAGTGGCCAATGGCGTTCGTTGCTGCGGCGCCGATCCAATCAGAGCCGGGTCCGGGGTCTTTTAAAGATAGTTTCCGGAAGTGGCTGTAAATACCAGGAAGCTGTAAACAAAGCTGACAGATTTCTCGTTAGCCTTTAGCGAATGCCGAGAAAGTCGTAGGTCACAAAGTATCGACCGACACCCGGAGTTTCCGAGACACCGAGCGGACTGTTTTCTCCACGCAGCGTCTTAAGACGCGAACAAATCGGGCCGAGCATTTCGATCCCGAGCGACTGTTCGCGGAGCTAGCATTAGCCGCCTTCCGTTACTTCGACCGGGGACCGCCGCCGTTCGCAGGGCGACGTCAGAGCGAGGGGTGACGTTCAAGTGATAACCGTTAATCGTCCTCGATTTGGACGGACAGCGAACCGCGCCGTTGCTTTTCTTTTTGTTTGTTTTTGTTTTGGTCTCCGCGGCTGCACTCGCCGTCGGGCTGCGGACAGGGCGGCAGCTCCCCCGGACCACCATGTCTACGTCCAACGCCAATTTCAAAAACAAGTGTGTGACCCAGGTGAACTGCGTCTTCTGTGACAGCCTGCTCTGCACCAGAGGCATGAAGGCCGTGCTTCTGGCCGACACCGAGGTCGAGCTGTTCTCCACCGATATTCCTCCCAATAGGTAGGTGCTAATCGCGCCAGCACTCATGCTAGCTGCTGTTTTTGTGTACGCCGCTGTTGCCAAGACAATATTCTGGAGGTACCGCCGGCCCAGCTCTCCTGAAACCTTCCGATTACGGAGAGAACAACCCCGAACACCAGATTTTAAGCGACTGCCGCGAATCGGGTGACTTATCCGAGCGTTTCGTAACTTTACTTGTTTCCCATTTCGTGGACTGTTATCCAAGAACGGTTGACTTTGTGGCCAGCTGCTACTCCACGGAGAGCTGCAAGTGCAAGCTGAGAGACATCGCCTGCCTCCAGTGGTGAGTATCTTTCCCCGCTACCCGGTAGGTTTTTCTTTTCTTTTATTTATCACAAGTATTATTGTTATTATGTCTATGTTCTGCATCAGCAACTTCCTATTTCATCCGTTTTTTTGTTGGGAAACACAAGCTAACAAAAGTTTATATAAAGTAACCACAAGAAAGGAGGTAGCTCCGTAGACCTATTGTTTACGCTGCTACTTTTTATAAAGTATAAAGGGCTGGTTGATGAAAGATTGAAATCACAATGTGCTTTTTCGGAGCTGGCAAAACCTCTAATTTATGAAAATTACAAGTGTACGAAATATCAGAAAGGTATTGCTCAAACCCACACCAAAGAAATGTTTTTCTTTCAAAATACCTCCGTTTCAGAAATAGCCGCTCGTTCGTTTCCTGTCCGGCTGCTGACTCGTCCGTTCGGTTTTAACATTTTTTATTGTTAAACCTAGCTTTTGTAATCTGACGTTTATTTACGATCTTAAGCTAGCGTTTTTTATTATTATTATTATTTTTTTTTACATTTTATTTTGATAAATGTTGAATGTTGTTAACCGTCTTTTGTATGACCCCCCTCCCCTTCCCGTCCCTTTGTCGTATACAAGTAGAAAACAAACATCCGTTGGATAATAGAACCCCCCGGTGGAGTTAGCACTTTTCATACGTGCTCACAGCAAACTGCTGACGCCCGTTTATTCTTTCTTTTGCCTCCCTCCCCGTCCCAGCGGTAATGTTGTGGGCTACCATGTTGTGGCCCCCTGTAAACCCTGCCTGCTCTCCTGCAACAACGGCCACTTCTGGATGTTCAACAGCGATGCCGTTTCTACTCTCAACAGACTGGACGCCACAGGTCAATACGAGCTCCGGGTGACGAAAGGCGTTTAAGATAAAGACCAAATTGAGATCGGCTGACCGATGGGATTGTCTCTCCAGGTCTTAATCTGCTGCTGTGGGGAGACCTGCCCGAACTGGACGACAGCGAGGACGAGGGATCGGAAAGCCCCTCAGAGGAGGAGTGTATTAGGTAGAGATGAAAACGGACGCCCGGAGAAGCCCGGCGTGGCGGCGGTGTTTGAGAGGCGGATCCTTGGGAGTGTACAAATCATGCTGAGATAAAAGACCAAGCCTTAAAGGGTAATTTAGCACTCAATCACGCTGGGCAAAGCGTCGCCTCTGCACCGCGTCGGTTTGTGTCCTAAACGGTGGCGCGCCGCTGCCACGCCCGGACCTCCGAGGTCACGGCGGGTGCTCCGCTTTCAGACCGACGACGCCGGCCAAAAAGACCCCTCACGAGGGTCAGCGCAGCGGCTGCTTTCCGCCCCACATCATTAAGTGATGAATTACTCTTTAACCGATCACCACGCCTTCCCTTCACTTTCACTGTCGGAAGCACAGACACATGCATTGTGACACTTTGTTTTCTCTTATTTCATATTTGCAGTGGGCTATCAAACCACACGTGGCCGGTGTTGAACCGCACATATCTCATTAAATTTTCTTTTGTCAGAGTCCCTGTGAGCCTTTGGTTCAGATGGGCCTCCCAGGTGCTCGGGCCACGTGCTCTGATCAGTCAACCTCGTGGGTAAATGCTGTACGTTTTCCAAGCCGCTCCCCCGACTATATGCCTCCGTTCTCTTCAATGGCGGTCGGACCGTTCACGTCCGACGTGCCCCGACTAGCAGAAACGGCGTTGCAGTTCACGTCCGGACGCTTGTGTGTTTCCTGTGTGGCTGGGTGCTGACTGAGCGTTGATGATTTTTGAACTCCCCGGTATGAAACGAAATCACGTATTTACGCTATGAATGCCTTGCTTCTAACGGCAGATTGAACAGGGGTGGCCTTCGCAGTCTTGTCAGTGATCCGCTTTGACATGCTAACAGTGTTTAACACGCCTGTGACCTGACGACCGCGGCTACATTCAGCCAGCTGCCGACCGTGGCGGCGTGTCAATACCTTCTAACGTACTCCCAGCGGTCGGCGTGCGCGCACACAGCGGTTGAGCAGGTAACTTAGCGCTCCCCTCTGCTCACAGTTAAAATCAATCCTCCAATCAAGTGTTTTGAAACGTAAGAGTGAATATTAACAGGATCGCACTTTGCCTTAACTCTGCGACGAAATGAAGGCTCGCGTGAAAATCGGCGGTGAAATCATGTGTTGTGCTGTTGTTTTTATTGAAGAAAAATCTTCCATTTTTTACGTAGCAGCGTAATTGTAGCACCAAAAGAGAAGGAGACGGTGGACTCTATAGGGTCGCCCTTCTAATCAGTATTTATTGGCAGCTACCCTGGTGTCATTTTGCCCTACACTGTCACTTTCCCCGACTAACTACTCACATAATTTATTGATCCCCCAAGGGGTTCGATCAAGTTCGTCTTATCTCATAATGCTCCGTAGTATCGGCCTTAGGTAAAGTGCGATCGCTCACAACAAAGCTCCGGTGAAGCGGCGGACCGAGGAGATGCTTTCTGGCGGCGGCTCGTTCCCGAACCGGCAGACCTTCGTCTCGGCCTGCAGTTTCGTCGTCACGAACACAAACCTCAAGTCTGCTGGGGGACGAGCGCCGCGAGGATGTCGCTCTGGTTTGGAAGGAATGGGAGTTTTCTTTGTGGCCCCCAAACCTTCCCTGGGCTTCCAGCACCGTCTGCTCCAGAGCCTTTGACTGGAAAACAAACAGCGATGTGAGAACTTGTCCAGATTTTCATCAAGTTGAGCTTTAGTCAAACTGCCAGTCAGCTGCACCTGCACAACCAGTACTGACTGTGTGGTGAACTGCAAAGACACAGCTAGCTATTTATTCAATCCACAGACCAAATACTAGATCTACATATAGATATATATATAGAGAGATATATATATCTTTTTTCATTTTCAGACTTTGTTTACAAATGCACTGGTTGTATTGTGCTGTAGTGCTTATGTTTTTTGTTTGTGTATTTAATATGAAATTTGGTGCACAGGTTTACCTCATGTAGGTACCGCTCGCGAGCTTCCCGTGGCTGCGACGAGGGTCAACCCGTAATCAGAGAGAACCAACAATTGTCTTTCTGCCGTGCATCACTTGGATTAACACGCCCTGCTTAGAAAAGATGTATATTTTGGAATTGCACTGAAACTGTCGGTAGTTTGGAAGAAAAACTGATCTGATTGGTTGTTTTGTATGCTTGTTAAATGAATAAATCTTTTTCTTTTCCAAATACGGAAAGAGCCACGCTGTCTGGTTGTTACTGTCACAAAGGAGGTCAAACTAAAAAAACGCTTTTCGTCGAGTGACCCCGGTCGTCTCCGGGGCCAAACAGGCCGAGCCTGGGATGGTGGGATGTTTGTGCCTCGAGGAGGAGGACGGCCGGAGCCCGAGGCTTCCCTGTGAGCCGGACACAGTCTGGGAGCTCGTCCAACGCCCGCTCACCTGCCGCCACCTGGCCGACGGCCTCGCACCGGCCCTCCGCAGCCAAGCTGAGGCACCGGCCCTCCATAGCAAGGCTGAGGCACCGGCCCTCCGCAGCCAAGCTGAGGCACCGGCCCTCTGCAGCAAGGCTGGGAGAGCTCCTGGAAAACCCAGTGAGTAAGCAGGGTGTTGTTTTGACACAATATCAAATTGTTTTTGTAGCACTTCTTTGTTTCTCTGCAGAGGAGATAACTTGATGTCAATGCTTTGTATTCATGGGGTGAGAGAGTGTGTGTGTGTGTGTGTGTGTGTGGGGGGGGGTCTCAAGCTGTGTACATATGAAAAGTTAACTGATGACGTGTTTGCTGACGCTGGGATTCCCTCCATGAAGATGTGTGTGTGTGCGTGTGTGTATGCGTGCGTGTGTATGTGTGTGTGTGTGTGGCCGCTGTGGGGCGCGTTGTGGTCTTTGGCTGTGTGAGGTCGCCGTTCACGCGTGCATCAAGGAATCTGGTACCCCTCCAGAGTGAGCATGGAGGCTTTCTACAGACATTCTTTTCCGCCATTTTCCGCCTCTGCTGCAGCCCGAGCAGACGGGGAGGCGTTGGTTGTAATAACAGGAGCGAATAGCTGCGGTCGGTCCTGTTTTCACACGTTTCCTGTCCTCCGGAGCGTCGGCTCCACCTTTCCCACACAAAGCCCGTTCAGGTTGTCCTCACCTGATATGGTTCCTGTAGCAACTTTGAGCCTCCCATCTTTATTCAAACCCACGTTTGTTGAGTCAGTGAAAGGCACACCTTGGATTTAACATGGTTGATTGGGATATTCATTGGAGAGGCACGGCATCCACAACACACACACACACACACACACACACACACACACACACACACACACACACACACCAGACGAGACCGATGAATTCTGCTTAAGAATATGCAGATATACTGTATCTGTGCCAAAGTCATCTTAAGACTTTTACCTTTCCATCAGGAGGACGTCCCTGCAAGGTTAGAAGATCTGTCCTAATACTATAAATTTGTGTGTATATGGGCTTAGAGTGTGTGTGTGTGTTTCTAGAACAGAGCATGTGTCTGCTTGAAACCCAGTGTCTAAGGAACCTTTGGGTCCCAGCTGATCCTGACCCGGCCTCGGACCTTCATGGAAAATGACTCCCCGGCCTTCTCCATGGTTTTCTTTTCTCCAGTGATGGTTATTTGAGGTGTCAGTCGTGTGCCAGAGATGCTCCTTCGACGTGCAGTGCTGATGCAGGAGCCGTGGCAGTGCTTCCACGCTGCGTGTCATATCTTAGGCTGCGTCTGGAAATGTTTGGGCTGATGGTTGGATGGGAGGATAAGAGCAGCAAACAAACACGCAAGGTTTTTATTTTCCAAAATAGCATGTCGGGGTTTTGGGGTGTTTCGGTCTTCACGTCATCACACACGGAGAATTCCTCCTGCACTCTGAGGAACATCTCAACCTGGTGATTCTGTGTATCTGCGCTGTGGTGACGTCACAAAGGGGACCTCCTCTCTGTGAAGTCCCCGTTTCACCCTGGTTACCATTAATGTCCCTCTGCAGACAGATAAAGCTGTGTGTCCTGGGCAGCTCTCTCTCACTCACTCGCTCGCTTGCTAACACACACACACACACACACACACACACACACACACACACACACACACACGTGTTTTGGATTCATAGGAAGGTTGCTGAGGTGTCTCCAAGCCCCTGCAGGCCAGAGGGATGCAGTATGTGTCCCCGCCACTAGATGGCAGCAGAGCCTCACTGTAGAGCCTCTCAGGGGCTTTTCAGCCTCTCACACCTTCGTGGAGGAGGCGTGTTGAGAGCAGCCCTCCTTGCGGGAGCCCACCGGCAGACTCTGGAGCACTGAAGCCAGTCTGCAGCAGGCACTCGTGTCGATGCTCTCCTCCTCTTGCCGGAGTGAACGCGCCGGCCGGGTTGTGACTGCTGTGGTCCCGAGGGTCGGGCCTCGTGGAGCACGGAGATGCGCACCTTCACAGACTGGACCGTCCACGGGAGGCTCTGATTGGCTGGTGATGGTTCTGGGTCAAACCCCGCTCGCAGCTCCAGGTCAGCTCAGATTGCCTCTTACGTCCCCCAAACCCGCCGAACCCTTCCAAGGGCCTATAATCCTGTGGCACTACTAATAATAACAATAATAATGGTAATCATTTATCCTTTATTGATCCCTGTGGATACATTTGTTCTCTGCAATGAACCCATCATGGATAAAGCACGGGAAGATTTGATGGATTGAAAACATAAATGATAATGAATTCTCCTGGCCTTATCCTGACTATTATGGGATGGATGTGGTGGCAGCCAGGCGGGTTCAGTATGCGGCTCAGTGGAAGAGATGATTGTGCCGCTGCCTCTGGTCAACACGTGCAGCGCCAGCAGCTGCTGATGGGCCTCCTTCGACAATCTGAGATCCCCTCGGGTGGCCGACCGAAGCACTCGAACGTCTTGACGCTGGTGCGAAATAAGCTGTTTTTTAGCGAGACATTATGTGTGAAACAGAAATCATGAAGTTTACTGGTGATTTCTTTGACGGAAAGTGACGTATTTCCCAGGAAGTGACGACCGCGTGTTAAAAATATGCCCTTGATGTTACTGTATGGAATGAAACGTTCTGATATTTTTGGTTGTGTATTTTCAACCTTGTTGTCACATTAGATATCTGACAATGTTTGCATTGAAATATGGCCTTCTGGGAGGTGTTTTTATTTGAATGCTTTCCTTTTTGTGTTTTTTTTTTTCCAGCGTTAAATGGTTTTTGACAAAGTCTCAGTATTTCCAGTGTTTTCTTGTCCATTTTAGTTTTTCTTCAATGGCCTATTTTCTTACATTTTTTAATTGAGAGATTTTAGATACAATTTCCTGCACACATGTTGTAAATTTGTCCTCAATTTTTTCCCCCAAATCGTTTCCAAAAACCGCCAAATAAGCCGACCAGAATCCTGATCACTTCACCAGCTGACTGGTTCTCCTCAGGCCGATCACCGGATTGGGCTGTGACTGAGACTCATGGAGCGACCATCAGATACACTTTGATGTCCCTGTTGTTGGTTCTGGTCCCGGTCCTGGTCTTGGTCCAGGAGGTTTTTGTCTTCCTTCAGAAACCTGCGGGTTCTCTTCGTGGCTCCTGAGGGGTTTCGGGCGCCGTGCAGTTCCGCCTCGTGACCACTAGAGGGCGCAGTCGTCCCGTTAATGGAGGCGTGGATCGTGTGCTCGGTGTTTAAAATGACGTTTGTCTCGTCCCAGTTAGAATCCCTTTTTAGCAGAGCTTTATTTACGTCGCACCAAATAAAACACCTCCACCCCGTGAGAGGATTGCTCCTTAAATTAGCCTCCTGTTTTTTGTTTCCAAGTTTTGCGATTAAATCCGTCTCCAAAAGCTACGTGGTGTTATTTTTGGGTCCGGTGGGCGCGCAGGCCAAAATAACAATTCACCCTTTCCCTTAGAATACGGCTGGACCGCGTCACGCACGGCCGGCGGGCCCAGGGGGGCCTCCGTCACACGAGAGGTCACCTTCATCTTCTGAGGGAATCGAATATTTGATAAAGGATCCGGGAGGCGCCGCAGTCTGTCATGGTCATCTCCTCATAATAGACTCGAGGCGAATGTCCAGCTTTGGCTGATTGTGCATATTAATGACACCTGAAGAATTCATGGCAAAGCCGTCCTTCCTCCTCCAGCGGGTGAGCAGGGCAGCGCTGATAAACCACCCATTCATTCTCTTTAAGGAAAAACTCCTTTAATCGAGGAGGACATGTTTCATCAGAACACTCAAATCCTTCAATTATTGAACAAAATCAATTTTATATGTGCGCGATCACTTAACCCTGCGTCTGAGTGGGGCCGCCGGGGCCGCCGGGGCCGCCGGGGCCGCCGGGGCCAGCAGGGCCAAGCTTCCAGGGTCCGTTTCAGAACCAGGACGGGATGAAAACAAGCTGTGTGCGTGTGTGTGTGTGTGGGGCTGCAGGTGTGTGTGTGAGGTGCTGCGGTGGCCCCGGTCCGAGGGCTCCTGAGAGGAGCTCTGTGGAAGTTGTTCCTTTGCACTAAACTAATGTGCAGAATCACAGAGCACTAATTAAGTCACGGGGGAGCCGAGGCAGCCGGCGTGCACGTGCTCGCCGGCGCCCGGGCTCGGGGGGCTCGGCGGCCGCCGCCATCGAACTGGTTTGTTGTTCGTGGAGTGTCCTGTGGAGGCGTGACCCCCCCGGGGCTCTAGGCCTCCCGCTGCCCCCCCCCCCCCCCCTCCGCTGCGCGTCACAAACTGCAACTGAGATCCCAGAGGCCGGCGGCGGCCGACCGGCGAGCCGAGGAAACTGAACCCCGGCGAGGTGCGACTCGGGGACCCCCGTTATAAACAGGAGCTCCAACTTTAGAGCTGCACCTCAAGTTTGGAGCCCAGAAGAAGAGAAATGCCCCGGATTCAGTAATTCTCACCAAACACCGATGGCTTTCACGTCCGGGGGAATATTATGGGCTGTCCAGTGATGTCACCCTGGTGACGTGTGCCGACGGCTGTGCGTGAGATCTGGCCTGATGAAGAGTGATTTTATTTGTGCACGCAGCGGCCGAGCGCCTATTATGTTAATGGCATGTATTGATTATTGTGTGTGTGTGTAAGTTTTCAATAGCAGCCCCCACATTGCTGTGTGCACGTACGCACGCACGTGTGCACGCACGCTGTTTAACACGTCTCCTTCCACGCTGGTCCTTCCTATCCTCCATGCTGCCGCCACTGCATTCAGAAGGAAGCTTGATGACGCTCGGCGCTGTACCTGTTGCTGCTTTGTGCTTTGACGTGCCGCTGATGTCATGTGGTCCCGGTCCCGGTCCCGGTCCCGGTCCCGGTCTCGGTCCCGGTCTCGGTCCCGGTCTTTGTTCCAGAAAGCACTGCTTCCAGACTGGATGTTTGCTGGTTGCCCTCAGGAGCGGCTCTGGTGTGGAGCAGCGCCGTCAGGAGGGGGCTCAGTCCCTCCTCCCACACAAAGGGCTTTTAGTGCTCCACTGTCTTCTGAGAGTTAGGTTTCCTCGTTCTGTATGCACACACACACACACACACACACACACACACACACACACACACACACATATTGGGAGGGATCTGTCCTACTGCCTGTAGCCACCTGCAAATTACAATTATTTAGTACTCCAAGAGTTAAGATTGTGTCCCTTTTAGCCCATTCTCTGTGTGTGTGTGTGTGTGTGTGTGTGTGTGTGTGTGTGTGTGTGTGTGTGTGTGTGTGCTCTCCTGAGTTGTGTTGGGGGGATGGGGTAGAGAGAGTTTGGTAGAAAACCTTTAATCCGGGTGCTGTCAGGCCCAAACCTGGCTTGATGTCCCATTGATGTGGAACAGAACAAAACACAGGGCCCCTTGCTAAGCTCCCACTGGCTCATGAGCACACACACACACACACACACACACACACACACACACACACACACACACACACACACACACACACACAGCCCCTCTCTGAAGCCCCCACTGTGGGCCCCTGCACTAAGTGGGAAGGGCATTCCTCAGCCATGCACACTCATGGGCAAAGGCAAACTGACTCTCCCTCTCTCTCACTCTCTTTTCTCTCTCTCTCTCCCTTCTCTCTCTCTCTCTCTCTCTCTCCCTCCCTTCTCTCTTCCTCTCTCTCAAACATCGGCCTGAAAGAACACAGCGTTAACCCTTGAGGCGCTGCTTTAGGTCGGCTCCTCGGCGACCCGAGGCTCGTCTTCGGGGGTTTCTTTGTCCTCCAGGGTGGACAGGAGGAGCTGACGAGGCGAGTGCATTTATACAGCCACAATAACACACACACACACACACACACACACACACACACACACAGAGCGGCTAACAGAAGCCAGATGCAGAGTGTGTATTGGCAGAAAGGAAAGTGTGTATCTGTGGCGACAACAGAGTTATTATTGTCCTGCTGTCTGGACGGCTCCCGGCCCTCCACACCTCTGCTTACTATTAGAAACCCAAGGAGGAGGAAGGTGGGGCAGATGTGTGTCGTCTCCCAGAATAAACACCAGTGATGTTGGTGATGGTGCGGAGCCTCCTGGGATCTGAGGTTCACGTCGGCGGTGGTGCTCCGGGTCTCCAGCCGGAGGGGGAGCAGGTGGAAATCCTGTTCTTGTTTCGATGCTGCGCCGGGCGGAAAGGTGGCGGTTCTCAGCTTTGAGACCGGAAGCTCTGCAAACACCAGGGATGAACGTCCTTGTGGTCACCTGGGTGGACAGGCACACACACACACACACACACACACACACACACACACGCACACGAACCAACAAGATCATTTCCCCCTCCACCTTCTCCACCACCAAAATCACTCCATGGTTTCCGCTTTTGTTTTGGAATGTCAGAAGAGAAGGAGGCCTTCACGAGGCTGGGCGGGGGTCAGGGGAGTCAGGGGGTCGGAGGGTTGGGGGGTCGGGGGGTCGGAGGGTTCGGGGGGTTCGGGGGGGTTTGAGGGGTTTGGGGGGCCCCAACCAAAATGTTTTTTATTGACAGGAGAGAGCAGTCGGGCCGACATCAGCGATTGGGTCTAATTGGTCGGCATGTCAGCAGTGTGTTTGAAATACCCCATGTAAAGTGGCAGCCTGTTACAAACACACACACACACACACACAGACACACACACACACACACACACACACACCACCTTAAGAGAATCCAGATGGGCCACAGGGAAGCAATCACCCCTCTATTTGTCTTGGTGCTGATCAGGTTAGCGGTGTGTTCAGGGCCCGGCGAGGAGGCCGGGCGGGGGGGCAGGACTGGCTCCAAATGAGCAGCGGCCGTCGGTGCCTCGTCAGACCTGGTGGACTTCAGGGGCCGGACCTGGATCTGCAGAGGGTCCGAGGGCCCGGCTCAGATCGGCTCCTGAAACAAGAGTCACGGAGGAGGCTGCCTGCACACATCTGTCCTCCCTGGGACGGGACGGGTGTGTGTGTGTGTGTGTGTGTGTGTGTGTGTGTGTGTGTGTGTGTGTGTGGACCAAGCCTGGGACTGGATGTGAGACTCTGGCTGCAGAGGAGAGCTGAAGATCAGGGAGCGGTGAACCTGTCTGGGGTCGTGACCTTGAGTTCTTGAGAAGAGCCTGCTTTCCTCTCTCTGCCCATACGTCTGCAGTAAGGGGGCTGTGTGTGTGTGTGTGTGTGTGTGTGTGTGTGTGTGAGAGTGGAAATGTCAGTGAGACATTATCCAGGGTGGGTCTGTGTGAGCTCTCCCAGTCTGAGCTGTCCCATCGCCCCCCCGCTCCTCCTTCCTCCGTCACTTCTCCTCACTTCCTCTCTGCCTCCTTTTGCCTTCACCCTCTCCATCATGCAGCCCCACCAGGACCTCCACACACACACACACACACACACACACACACACACACACACACACGCACACGCATACACTGCTCCAGTGTGTGTGTGTGTGTGTGTGTGAGATAGAGAGAAACACAAACCGATGAGGTGAAGAAGACAAACTAAATAAATCCTCAGCTTCTTTCTTTCTTTCTTTCTTTCTTTCTTTCTTTCTTTCTTTCTTTCTCTCTTTCTTCCTCTCCTTCTTCCCCCTGCCCCCCCCAGTGGTCCCAGGAAGAACATGGCAGCAGAGTGGCGTTTATTTTATTGGATGTTTATTTCGCTCTGTAAAACACGACACTCAGGGACCTCCCCCCCCCCCCCGCTCCCCCCTTGCCCCCCCCCCCCGCTCGCCCCCCCTCAGTGTAAACAGTGTGTATATGGGAGCCCCCCCCCCCCCCCCCACCGCCCAGTCACACGCTGTAAACAACATCTCTGCGTGTTTATAAACTCTGCTGAGCCACTCTAATGAATTTATTGTCATGCCTTGATCTACTGCTTCTGCTGTGTGTGTGTGTGTGTGTGTGTGTGTGTGTGTGTGTGTGTACAAAAGCCTGGGGACGGCATATGTGACTGCTTCCTGATGGTTTTTATTGCAGTTGAGAGCTCGCGGTGGCCAGAGCTGCTTGTACAGCCCTGTGAGGAAGCCGGTCTGATGTCTCCGGGTTCTTCAGTCCGATGGCGTCGCTTCTTCTCTGCTGCTCCACGGCTTCGCCTTAGATTCACTCTTACTGCTGTCATTTCACCTCATTCAACACCCCCGGGTTCGACCCGAACTCTGCGGACTCTGCGCTCGGGGTCGGCCTGCGGTCCCCGAGGCCCTGAAGTTGTTACCATGGTAACCCGCCAGCCGGGCAGTTCTGCGGCGCCAGCGAATAAAATCACTTGCTTTTATTTGAAATTAGCATGGCGACGAGCAAACGGCCGGATCTCACAAAACCAGAAATGTGTCTTTGTGATCGGAATATTTTGAGTGTGTGTGTGTGTGTGTGTGTGTGTGTGCGCATCACTGGTCTAAGTCGTCATGGCTGCCCCTCATCAGCCTCATCTGCATGCGTCCATGCGTGCATGTGTTCATGCGTGCATGTGTTCTACATGCGTGCTGCGTGGCGGTCGTCTGCGGCGAGGCGTCTGCCGACCCTCCCATCGCGCCGCCAGCATGGCCGCCGCTCAAAGGCACCTTCCACTCCAGAGGGCGACTCAAAGTCAGGACGCTGCTCTCGTCCCAGGAAGGAACGTGGAGAGCACGGTGCCAGAGCCTCGGCCGGAGGTCCGGGCCTCCGCAGGTGGAACCAGGACCTTCTGTAGATGAAGGGATGAAGTTCACGCCGGCGCCGGCCCGGAGCGCTTTATGAAGACGACCTCCGCTGCGCCAGTTTGTCTGCAGATCTCCGTAGAAAGTGTTTTCTGATGATTCTTTGAAGCTGAGCTGAAGATCCACCTGAAGATCCACCTGCCGGCTGCCCGTCACGAGTCCTTAGAGTGTTGTCTGCACGTTCTCCCCGTGTCTGCATGGAGTTCCTACAGGTTCTCCGGGTTCCTCCCGCTGTCCGAACGCATGCAGGGGGTTCAGTTGGAACCTCTAGACCTCATCCCTGGAGTCACTGGTCTTCAATGTGTCCTGCTCCGATCCGCCTGCTTTCTCCTGCCCTGTGATGGAAGCTGCTCCTTGGAAACATCCAGTATTATTATTGCTGTTCCTGGTTCCCCGGTCCAACCCTGTAGACCAGGGGTCCCCGGACCGGTGCCGGTCCGCAAAGGAAATCTTTCCTGGTACAAATGATGTTTTTTTTGCATTTGATCTTCCGGATCTTATTTCGAAAAGCGACTATTTTCGCCTTCGCCTTCCTGCCGCACTGAACTCTGTCGCGTCGTTTCACACATCAGCTGCCACAAGCGAGCCCTTGAAAAAAATGAGGCGGAAACAAAAGTCGCCGAAGAGCTTTTTTTGGAGGAAACGAGCAAACAATGAGACGGCGGATGCGTCGCAGACGTGAATTGATATGATTGTAATTGCCTCATATAAGTGTAATTGTTGAATTCAGATTAATTACTGTGAACTAGCGAAGGTTTTTATTATTTGAGCCCCTCGAAACAGGGGAACCATTTCCGTGCACAAGACGAGACGTTGGCGCAGCAGAGCCTCCATCGAAGATGTCGCCGGCTAGCGGCGCCAACGTGAACCACCGGGCGGCGGCAGAAACTCGTCAGGCGTGGCCGGGTGCCGCCCGACGGAAAGGTCCGGAGCGTCCGCTCGCACGGTTCAGTGGCCGAGACGCTGACAGGAAGTGACATCACGGCCGGCTCTAACGAGGCTCCTCGAAGCATTTTGATTGAAGAGGCGACGCAGAAGATCGCCCGAGAGTCCGTATCCGCACCTTCAACTTACAGGTCCGAGGAAATGACCAGAGAAGGTCCGACCGCAGGACAAACGCTGAAAATGAGTCCTTGGTGCCGATTCTCCGGTGCAGCGGGAAGGAGATGTTGAGGAGCACAGCGCCGCGGCTCTGGACCTCCTGTCCCCGCACCGTCACGGACGTGTTCTCAGGACGTTTGTGGAGCAGTTTCAGAAGATCCGGCGGACGAGGTAGACGCCGGTGAGATGCCAGCGAGCGGCGAGTAAACCCAGGACACATCGTGCAGGTCAAGTTCTTCTCTTTGGAACCGTGTCGTTCTGACGTCCCCGCACAGACGTCCAGGCTGCGGAGCAGAGAGGAGCTCCGGTGGATGGATGAATACAGTATTTTCATCCTCCATCTGCATCCAAAGAGCCCCTTCACCGCACCGGCTGCTGCGGCGGCGCAGCAACACGCCGCCGCCGTTTGGCCGCCATCGCTCCGGCAATCCGGGGGACAGAGGTGAACACACTGATTTGTTGCAGTCGCGAAAATAATAGAGCAATTTCTTTCCTTAATGCTCACGGTTAGCTGTGCAGTCACACACACAGGCACACACACACGCACACACACACACACACACACACACACACACGCACACACACACACAGACGGGCAGGTCTGTGGAGAACAGGCTGTTCGCTTGAATCGTCCTCAAACAATGAAGTGCTGAACAAATCACATCAATCTCCCTCAAGAGAAATATTAGTCCCCCCACACGGCGGAGGATGTGTGTGTGTGTGTGTGTGTGTGTGTGTGTGTGTGTGTGTGTGTGTGTGTGTGTGTGTGTGTGTGTGTGTGTGTGTGTGTGTGTGTGTGTGTGTGCAGTCATTGAGACAGTGAGGAAGGGGAAGAACATTGACTCTGCTCTCTTGGAACCTGCAGAACGGCTGAGAACAGTGAGGTCTGTCAGCGGCGTCTGAACACCAAACACAAATGTCCGACTCCACGCCTGAACACACCGCGTGCACGTGGAGCCTCCTCTGTGTGTGCCGAGGGCCGGGGAATGTTCTGGACCCTCTCTGCAGGTCCAGATGGGCTCGACGGTCAGGGCCTGCAGTGTTTAAAGTGTGTGTTTTGGTGGCGCGCGGCGATCAGCTCCTGCTCCTCGCAGCCGGACGGCCTCCGCTTGGGTTTTCTGTGGAGTCTCCACGTTCTCCCCGGGTCTGCGAGGGGCTCCTCAGGGTTCTCCGGGTTCTTCCCGCGGTCCAAACGCCCACAGGAGGTTCACCGAGTCCAGCTGTGTGGATGTCTGTGTGTCCCTCTGCGGCCGAACCCCGTTTCTCAGCCGGCGACCTCCGGGTGGAGCTCGGGTCTGGATGGGGGAGGAAGGAGGGCACGATGCGGGCGTCCCACCGAGCTCCCCCCGTCTGCGGCGGCGACGTGAGCCCGGCCTCCCCGGCGCAGACGCCTCAGAGGATGTAGTCGGAATGGCGGCGGCGAGGTCGTCCTCGCGCCGATGTTCTCCTTCGTCCGGGTTCGAGGGGAGGCCTCGGCCCCCCCGCCCGTGGAGAAGCTCCCAGGAAGGGCGAGCGGCCGCTGTGTTTTCATATCTGTCAGACGGGTCCTGTGCCTCGTCCCGCCACTTCCTCCTCTCGCCGCGGCTCTCTGCTTCCTCCGTCTCCATATTTCACCCCTTTGTTTGCCCTGTCTCCGTTCACTCCATCACTCCCGCTCGCTGACGGCCGCTGGACGCCGGAATGTGTGCGAGTGTGTGAATGTTTAATCAACACTCGCGCTCAGACGGACACACACTCGAATACTCGCTGCGGAGCGGAGCGGGAAAAGGGCACCGCCGGGGGAAATCTGCTTTTTTTTTTTTTTAATTTGGGGTCAGGGTAACTTCTGGGAAAGTGTGTGCGAGTGTGTGTGTGTGTGTGTGTGTGTGTGTGTGTGTGTGGCGGCTGGGCTGCACCTGTGTTTCAGTGGAAATTCCAAAGTAACATCCTACAGCAGGCCGTCTCCAGGCGTAGTTCACATTGATTTATAACTTTTCAGAAATGTTATAGTCTGAGTCGGTTCAATCAGTTCGATCAGTTCAATCAGTTCGATCAGTTCGACGGGTCCTTCAGGTTCTTAAGCTCCTCGGCATCTTTGTTTTCCAGCTTCCCCCCGCAGATTATGTAAGCGTTGAGAATACGACCCGCTCGGAGGGATTATCTCCGCCGGTCCCAAGCATTTAGGTTTTCTTCAGATTAAAAAGAAGCAGGGTGTCAAAATATATTGAAGTATTTTTACACACACACACACACACACACACACACACACACACACACACACACACACACACTACAAGACAGAATGGCAGCATTTGAAAGTGACGCGTGTCTGGATTGTGTTTTCCCGTCCCGTCCCTGGAATTAGCGGCGGCTCCAAAGCTGCTTACGCCCCCCGCCGCTGGTGAGGCTGACGGATGAGAGCCGAGGACCTCCACTCACTTTACTTCTTGACAAGTTCACAGATGTTCAGAAACACACTCCTGCAGCAGGTCGGAATTAGTCTTGGTAACTTTAACTAGTGCCGCCGATATGCGCCGACCCGCCCACCCGCCCACCCTGGTCGGCACGGCGGCCAGAGACTAGCCGGGTCCAGGGCCGAGTCAGGTCCGGAGACTAGTCGGGTCCAGGGACTAGTTGGCGTAGCGGGTTGTTTAGCAGGTGTCTTGGATCCAAACCTTCCCGGTTTGATCCCGGAGCTGCTGCTGAGGCCGAGCGGCGGCTCAGAGGGTGAAGTGAGACAAACTCGACCCCGGCGAGGCTTCGGTTCCTCTCAGGTCCGGCTCCACCTCCATCGGCAGCAACCATCTACTCTACCATGACATCCTTGAACCGGTGAGTTTGCGGGACCACCACCGCCACCAAAATAAAAAAAAAAACAACAAAAAAAACTGGTTTCCATGGCGACTCCATGTAATTCTAATTGGAGTTATTACAGTTCACGGCTCCGACCCGGCCCGATGGATTCTGGTTTTCAGCTCACTCTGCTCATTCTGAGCAGTGTGTGTGTGTGTGTGTGTGTGTGTGTGTGCAATGATATGTAACAGGTACTCTCCCCACCTGCTGATAAACACTGAAACACATAACAATCCAGAGCATCGCACAAAGCAGCACTAGAGATTGTGACCTTTTGGGGGAAAGTTTTTATTTTCCAGGCTGACTTCCACACACACGTGTGTGTGTGTGTGTGTGTGTGTGTGTGTGTGCCTGTTCCAGCAGTAGCTGTGATGTAACGGCCTTTCAGTGGCCAATGAATTCCATGGTGTTAGTGGGAGGAAGCTGCAGTGGAGCTGGACCTCTGCTGGCCAGGGAAATGTCCAGGATGTGCCATGAAGTTCTGCAGGAGATGGGTGAGAAGGTGCTGCAGGTGTTGAGGTGGTGGAGTAGGTGAATTGCAGGCGGCCCGAGGACGTGATGGAGTGACAGGAGGAATGAAAAGGAAGGAAAGCAGGGCCGATACTTCCAGCGCCGGAGGTCGGCCTCGTGGGAGAAGGTGCTCCGGAGGATCTCCGGGGGGCACCGGTGATGCCGGTAATGAAGGCAGCTTCGCTCTGAAGGGCGGCGCTGAGGCCTAAAATGAAGAGGAGCGTCACTGAGAGGAAGAGGTTGTTATCTGGGCAGCAGGCGGGAGCACCAGACCTGGAGGTGGGCTTCAAGCGGCAGAACAAATCCCGCACGCCGAAGGAACCGCCGGAGATCCGAGGACCGGGACGGTCTCTGCAGACGGTGACCGGAGAGGCTGCGGGGAAGATCCGGGAGGCGGGGAAGAGAGGAGGACCATCCAAGACTGAAGGTGTGAAGAACGGAACAGGAGGAGCTCTGGGGCCGAGCGCCCCTTCGGGTCAGGGTCTGGGGCTCTGGTGGACCTCCTCGTATTTGAGGGGAAAAATGGACGAGCAGACCGATACTTTGGCCGGAGGAAGGAACCTGCTGAAGGGGGGTCTGGTGTTCTCCTGGGCTTGGAGGGGAAGGGAGAGGCGACTCTGAGAAGCCCAGGACCAGGAGAGATCGCCTGGTGGAGCCGACAGAGGAATTCACTGGACTCCCAGCGTTTTCCAGAAGAAACCAAAGTCAGACTTCGGGTCTCCAACGGGTGGTTTGAGGCTGGGCTCCTGCACACGGACACGCTCCCTCTCTCCGTGTCCTTCCAGCAGCAACCCTCCGGTCCTGAGGAGATCTCCAGGGTCACCACGGAATCCTGGAGAAGTTTCGGCCGCCGGTCCTGGAAGAAGCAGGTAGACCGGGAGCGACGACATCCGATCCCCCCGTTGCCGTGGTACGGCGGCTACAAGACAGACCCAGATGGTGATGAGCGTGAACCTTCCTGCAGAGCGGCGGCCATCTACTCGCTCCTCAGCGTGCACGCCTACACGTGCACATGTGCGATGGTCATTAGTGGCTGAGCACGGGCCTTGTCGGACGCCACTTCCTGCGAGGAGCCTGTAGTTTGGAGCCTCTGAGCTCAGGTCCCAAACCCGAAGGTCCCACCACCAGATGATCCGTGGGCATCTGAGCCGTCGCCCCGGTGAGCGTCTGCAGAAGGTTTCGTCGGCCGAGGTCTGACAGCCCAGCAGGTGTCAAAATAGAAAGTGTACCGGTACCCGCCGCCTCTCCTCGGGCTCCTCGCCACGGCGACCGTGACCAACCTCAGCTCTCTACCCTGGTCGGGTTATCGGCGGCTCGACTGGACTCGGCCGAGCTCAAACCGAGCGCCCGGCTGCAAACACTGAGAGTTTACTCGCACGTTCTCATCATCTTCAGCACAAACCCCCTCCTCCAGCGGCTGAGGGCGCCCATCTGCTCCTCCGGACCCGGACGGTCAGATTTTGGCGGCAGCTTGCGGACGGAGACGTCGTCCTGCGTCCTCCTCAATGACGGCGGCTGCAAAGCTGCTTTGACGTTATGGGCGGCGGCGCGGCGGAAGATAGTCTGACGTATCCTGGTCTCGTCCCGGCGCCTCTCGTGCCTCCTCTCGTACCTTCATTCCTCCGGGAGAAACCACCGGCAGAAAGCTGTGCTCAACGTCACCGCAAGTCAAACGCTAGGGCTAACTGAGCCGTGCTACATGCTACATGCTAAGCGCTAAGGCGGCGTTTATGATGGAGTGAATGAGATGTTGTGCTTCTGCAGCAGCTGGACGCCGCTTTCTGGGGCACGGCGTCCGAAGCGGGTCCGCGGTCTGTTAGCCGAGGCTGCCTCGCTTCGTTTTCAGGTGCAGAAATGCATTTCCACCTTCCAGCGCCGCCTATTTTCATTTCTCTATTTGCTTTTATGTCTCAAGTACATTATTTTGTTATTATTATTAACCAAAAAAGCCAGGCTCTCGCTCGGCCGCGCTCTCTCTCCCTTTCTTTCTTTCCAGTTTCCAAGAGCATAGAAATTGAATATTGCATTTAAAAGTCTATTTCCACAATGGGATTACGCAAATAAGCCTCTCCCTGCTTCACCCCTTTGCTTCCATTCATCTCCGGCTCTTCCTCCTCCTCTCTGATGCATCTCCTCATTTGCTGTGGTTTACTCTATTCATTTAAAGACATCTTTTATCACGCTCTGCAGCCCGACACATGTTTTTCCACTTTGCATTGTTACGTTACCCCTGGCCGACCCAAGCTCGTGTGTGTGTGTGTGTGTGTGTGTGTGTGTGTGTGTGTGTGTGTGTAATACTGAATTCACGCACAGGGCCATTTCAGCTGAGGAAAAAAAGGACAAGGACAAGAATTTCAAAGTAAGAGTCAAACCCAGTTCTGAGAGCGGTTGCGTGCAGGTCAGCGGGGGGTTTGGGTTCTCCGCCGGGCTGGAGGCGGCGGCGCCAGGGGGCGGAGCCACGCGCTCAGGTGACGGCTCTCTGGCAGCGAGAGGAGCCCGGCTGGAGGGGAGGTCTCCGTGCTCGACCGACGAGGCGGCCTCCGCCGCCTCCAGAAGGTCCCTTGCTGGATTCCCAGAGGGTGTGGAGAATCTCCATGTTCTCCCCGTGTCTGTGTGGCCTCCTCGGGGTTCTCCGGGTTCTCCGACAGTCCAAACGCATGCAGGAGTTTCAGTGGAGACCCTTCGTTGTCCAGACTTTTGAATGGTCACAGCTGGGACAGAGAAAAACATCGACCCCGAATGCAGGATTAGAGATGGATCGTGAATATATATCTATGTTATATTGGGTCGGCCTGGTGCAGGAGGTCCAGCGACCTCCTTTGGAAGCAAACATTCCCGGTTGGATTCCCGACTCAGTGTGTCCAAGTGTTGTTGAGGCCTGGCTGCTCTCCTGCTGCTCTCCTGCTGCTCTCCTGCTGCTCTCCTGCTGCTCTCCTGCTGCTCACGCTTCATCCTTCATGGCTTCAGATCCACGGGGATTAATGAAGGATAAGTGATTAGACATGTATGTGTATATATGTATATGTGTGTGTATCTATGTGTATATCTATATGTAGGCCCTGGACCAGTAGAAGCTGTGAACCTCTGCCCCCCCCACGGTCTTCATGTTGTGCACCTCTGCAGACCCCCCCCCCCCCACACACACACACACACTCTGCTCTGTTGTTTACAGTAAGCAGGTCAGAGCAGACGCTTTTACCTTTTATGGCCGTTCCTCTTCTTCCCTGGTGAAAGTGTGTGTGTGTGTGTGTGTGTGTGGGGGGGTTTGCACGTGGGCAGAGCACCTTCAGGACGACCTGCTGCAAGTGTGTGAAAAACCTCTCGGGAGTGTTTGCAATGGACAGGGGTCCCCGGTGTCACACACACACTCACACGCACACACACACACACACACCCCCTGCTGGGGCCGGCAGGAGTTGTTGAGGGAGTCCTGCTGCGCACATATCGCTGGACTCGGGGGGCAAAGCGGGGAAATGTCGCATTTCAAAGCTTTAATTAATCCATGAAGACAATGAAGGTGTTTTCCCGCTCCATCCCTGCGACTCCAGCCCGGCACCGACGCACAACCCAAGCCCTTGGGTCTCGGACGCTCTTTGTGCGGTGCGCCGGGTGCCGGCAGCGGCGGGGAGGTGGGCTCGCTGCATCGCTTCTGGGAAACGCCGCTGAAAACATACAACAAAAACAAAACAAAGCAAGGGGTTGTTTATTGAAAGGACGCTGCTCCTCCCAGGGGCCGCGGCCGCAGCCTCGGCGGTGGCGGGGTTTGCCCCGGGGCCCGTGCCCACGCCTGACCTCCAGCCATGTGAAAAGGCAGCGTGTGTGTGTGTGTGTGTGTGGCTCTGGAATGCTGGTATCAGGGGCCTGAGAAACAGCCATGTACAAACAAACAGCTTGTCTGCACACACACACACACACACACACACACACAGATGGACAGAGAGCGGCTGCATGGGAGCCGTGCTTACGGTCCCAGCCTCGACCATCTCTGGCCTCTTCATTAGATCCACCAACTCCTGTACGTGTGTGTGTGTGTGTGTGTGTGTGTGTGTGTGTGTGTGTGTGTGTGTGTCAGCCCTTCCTCGCACTCTGCTCCGATCCTCAGGTGCACTTTGTTTTGCGAGGTGCACGGGGAGCTCTCAGCCCTTTTGTTTCCCAGGTGTTTCTGCCTCTGTCAGGCGTCTCCCGTGTCCTATCAATCAGCCGAGGCGATGCCTCCCAGAGCGCTGCTGTTCCCGGGGCGTCCCGGGTCCCCAGGACCCTCCTGGAGGGGCCTCCCTCTCACCCCGGGGCAGATATACATGGCTCAGGGGCACACGTTTCCAGGAAAACACAGTCGTCATCTGACAGGTCCGTTCAGGCCCGGGGGGCCAAGGGGGGCCAAGGGGGGCCAAGGTGTCTCTCGGAGGCCGGGACGGCGCTGTGTGCTTCTCACACTCAGCTTCACGCCGCGGCTTCTCTTGTTGTTGTTTTCAGGCTCATCATTTTACGTGCACGGTTTCTCCTCCTGGCTCCCCGTGCCCCCCCCCCCCCCCCCCCCCCCCCCACACACACACACACACATCTACATAATCTGTGAGTGTGACTTTGAGGAGAGGGGGTGCTGCTGCGGCGGTGGCGGCGGCGGCGGCGGCGTTCCTCCAGGGCCGTCAGCTGATTTAGTCATGCCGCTCTTTTTAAGAGACACTTTTTTGGCTGTGTTTTGGAAAGAAAGCCTAAAAATGTGCGGTGGCCGTGCCCGCCGTGCACTCCTCTTATGGTAGTGTGTGTACCGTGTGTGTATGTCTTGGTGGCCATGCCATGTTTCCCCCTGGACTTAAAGCCTTACATGGAGACAAACACACATGGAAGTTCCCCAGACAGGTCTTCTGTGTGTGTGTGTGTGTGTGTGTGTGTGTGTGTCTCTTTTTGTGTGTCTGTGTACACAAACGGTGGAGGCCCACGGCTGAGGGCTTCCATATCAAAGCTCCACGGCGCAGGGATTGAATATCCCCCCCGCCGCCGGAGAAGGTCTGGACGTGGCAACAATAGGTGGCAGAACACTAGAACGTCACTCCAGGGTTGAAACCCGGCCCGACTTCCACGAGCTCCTCTCTCACTTTGGTTTGTCTTTAATTTGGCAGATTACTGGTGGCTCCCTGCATCACTCCATCACTCCATCACTCCATCACTCCATCACTTCCTAGCCTACCCTGCTCTTGCTTTCATTCTGCCTATAAATACTCTCTTACACACACGCACACACACACACACACACACGCACACACACACACACGCCTGGGACTGAAAGACAGGAGTTCAAGAGGGAATAAAGAAGATAAGTACTGCCCCCCCCCCCCCCCCCCCCCCCCCCAGCCCCTCCAGGGAATGTTTTGGGGCCCGGCTCATATTTTGTTTGCACAATGCATTCCTGCAGGCTCTTTATTTATGTCAATCTTCCTTTTGATCAGAGTCCGGTTACCACCGGTTACCCACCGGCTGCTCCTGTGAGTGAAGGAACCCACCTGCGGCCCTGCATTCGTGTGTGTGTGTGTGTTTGTGTGTGTGTGTTCGTGCGTGTGTGGGCGCTCACGTCGACGTCCACCCAATGCTTGCTCTCAATTAACGCGGCGAGACGATTCCCTCACATGGAGAGAAGTTCCTGTGACGCTGCAGCCGGTGGCGACGCTCGGACATCTGGCTGCCATCTACATCGCAGATGGTCCTACCTGCTCTCTCTCTCTCTCTCTCTCACACACACACACACACACACACACACACACACACACACACAGAAATCTGGAGGTGGAAAGTTGAGGTAGATGTTTTATGTGTGACCGTGGTTACCGTGTGTGTGTGTGTGTGTGTGTGTGTGTGTTTATCTCACTGTCTCACCGTCTAGAAGGGAAAAAAGCCCATCCTTTCCAAGCCCCTCATGTCCCCCTGCTGAGAGAGGGGACACGCACGCACGCACGCATGCACGCATGCACGCATGCACGCATGCACGCACGCGCGCACGCAGAGGACGGGTCCCAGGCAGGTGCTCCTCTGGATTCCACGGCCATGGATTCCATGGGGTCAGGGCGGTTGGTCGGGTTGGTGTTGGAGGTTTGGTTCGGTTAAGGTTGATGTCGGGTTGGGTTGAAGTTGTAGTTAGCTGTGGAAGGCTGTGGAAGGCAGTTGCACCCGCTGCGTCCTCGAGAACGGCGGAGGTTCTGGGGAGATGGGTGGAGCCCGTCCACCGCCGAGGGCTCTTGGTGTTTCACGGACGGCGTGGAGACGTTCTGCCTGCGGTGACACATGAAGGCCAGTGCACTCAGAGGAGGCACGTCTCCAGCGCTTCCACTTCTTCTTCTTCTTCTTCCCCGAGCCGGCCTGGACTCGTCTTCCTCCTGCCATTCTCAGTCCCACCAGCAGATGCCCCTGGACGCCCCTCCCAGTTTGTTGATGTGAGGTGTGTGTGTGTGTGTGTGTGTGTGTGTGTGTTAGTTCCTCTCTGGTTATCTGTTCCTGCCAGTGTCCTCCTTTCCTTTTGTCTTCCCTGGTTTGGACCCGGTCACCTTTTATTACTTTTGTTTTTGTGCTTTTTGTTTGATAAACCCGGCCGAGGGTCTCCGCAGTGACCCGGCAGCAGAGCTGGACAGAGACGGCATCGGGGTGGATCCGGGGTCCGAGAGGGATCCGGGGTCCGAGAGGGATCCGGGGTCCGAGAGGGATCCGGGGTTTGAGAGGGATCCGAGGTCGCAGGAAACGGTGGCCGAGTCAACTTTATCCTTCTCTTCTCTTGGTTTCCTCTCGTGTCTCTTCCTCAGTGTGTTTCCTTGTGAGCTAAGACTGTTCAAGGCTCACGGACGGACGGACGGACGGACGGACGGACGGATGCGAGCGAATCCTCTTTGACACCAACTCTCCCGTACGCTGTTTTTCATCTCCCAGCCTCGCCATCCCTCCATCCTGAAAGAGCCCTCCAGAGATGTGTGTAGCCTCTTGCTGCCCGTATCCAAATAATTAATCCCAAGCAATTACTCTCCTCCTTCATCTGTCCGTCGGCCCGCCAACAAAACATTTCGACACGTGTCCTCATCATTCCCCTTTAATTAAGGCAGCACTATTTATCACTCCCCTTTAATTATCCTGGCCTGTTTATCAGTCTGCCTTTAATGGAATTGGCACCAGAGAGATGCTTGTAGAAAACACACCCCACCAAGCGTTCCTCGCTTCTGACAGTTCTCAACTTAAAAAAAGAGGCAACGAAAAAAAGGGAAAAACAATTAGGCAAAGAAAAGAAAGACGGCAGAGGGGAGAATTGAAAATAGGCCGAGGAGGGAAAGTGAAGAGCGAGGGAGATAGAAGTTGTTGTTTTCCTTCCTCTCCCGGCAATCAGGGTGATGGCCACGCTGGGCTTTTGTTCCCCTCGCAGAAAGCTTCCGCAGACTCCATGCAGTTCACACTGAGTTCAAACACACACACACACACACACGCACACACGTGCACGTGCGCACACACCCGCGCGCACGCACACACTCATACACTGAGATCAAACACACCTACACAATAGTTCTTTTGTTTTCCGTAACCATGGTTTCTGTCAGGTTTAATGCCTGGCAACATGTGTCACGGGGCAACCGCTCACTAAGCATGGGTGTGTGTGTGTGTGTGTGTGTGTGTGTGTGTGTGTGTGTGTGTGTGTGTGTGTGTGTGTGTGTGTGTGTGTGTGTGTGTGTCTGTGTGTGTGTGTGTGTGTGTGTGTCTGTGTGTGTGGGGAGGGGGAGGGGGGGCGGGCGGGGGGGCACAAGTGTTTGACCATGAAGCAAATTTTACTATCGTGGCACTTGCTTGGAGAAGCAGAGTTTTACTGCCTGCTCACAGCACAGAGTGCAAGCACGCCATATGCTTGCATATGTGTGTGTGTGTGTGTGTGTGTGTGTGTGTGTGTGTGTGCAGCTCATGCTTATCGTGGATTGCAGGGAAAAGACCTTGTTTGGCCTCTTCTCACAAGTTGCATATTAACAGAGTTGTCCGTCAGCTGGTAACGAGCGCAGACAGGGCCGGAGCCCACCGGGGTCCGGGGTCCGGGGTCCGGGGGCCGGGGGCCGGGGGCCGGGGGTGGGCCGGGACGGGCCCCCAGACGGGGCTCTCCTCCCTGGATCCCCGGATCCCCCCCAGATCCCCGGGCCCATGGATCCCTGGAACCGCAGCACCGCTGCAGCCTGGAAGCAATTTGATGATTGTAAATTGTAACCACACATGGGTGGACTACTAGAAGTGTGCACGGGGGCGCGCGCATGTGATAGAGTGTGCACACACATGCACGCACATACACATACAGAGACAAACACACTCACACACACACACACACCTTTTGCCTGTGCTGTAAGGCCCCCAGTAAGTCTGAAACGTGAATAAAAACATAAAATGCAACTGGACCAAAGCCTGACCCTGGAGCCTGCATGGAGCCTCCACGCCAAGGCATCCCTTTTCAGCTGTGCAAAAGCAACCAGCTGTGAAAACTTCACAATTCACAAATGTCATCACCGTGCACACACAGACACACACACACACACACAGACACACGCTAGCTGCTAGTCAGGGTCAGAAGTCTGGGTGTCACACCCTGTCATTGCAGATTAAGTTATGCAAAGTGAGGTGGTCGGGCAGCCAACCCCTGGGGCTTAACAAGCAGGAAACACTAATTGGGTCGGTTTGCTGATTGCCATAATTGCTACTGTGTGTGTGTGCGTGTGTGTCTGAGGGAGGGCGGCTGAACAACCTGCGAGGTAACATGGCAGCTTTCGGCACACACCACTACAGCGCATAATTTATTTCAAGTGTTATCATTACAATGTAATTCAGACAAATACAAAATATGTTACTGAATATAAAGCAGCACTTTGCCGTGGAAAAACTAGAAAATAAATCTGCAATGTTTGGGGTTTGGGAGCGCCGGCGCGCGTCGAGGCTGCGGGAGGAGTTCCATTGTCCGGAGGCGCTTCGGCGGCAGTTCATCTCTTTGAGGCCGCGGCGTCACTTAACGGGGGAGAGGGTGGGGGGGGGGGGCGCACAAATACAAATATGTACAAATTCAAATATTCTTTGAAAGCGAGGATCTGGCGGCGGGCGTCCGCGGCCAACGCGGCTCTCACGCGCGTCCGGTAATTTACTGATTCGTTCGGCGCGGCGGCTCAGACGGAGAGCAATCACGGCAACCGGCGCCGCCTGTCGCCGGCTGCTGCCGAGCCCCCGGGCCAACGCGCTTATTAAGTGCACGGGGACGCCGGGCGGAGCAGGACGCCGGGATTCACGACATCGACGGGGAAAGTAGCTACGCGGAAAGGCGAGCGCGCTGCGGGAACAGGCCGTCGCCGTGGCAACGGGCCCGATCTGATCCAGGATCTTCTTGCAGGAAGGGAGCTTGACTCTGAACCCTGCGGGCGCTCGGCGGAGGAGAGGAGGGCCGGCGGTGGACCAGAAGCGCCGGCTCTCACCTGGTCGGTCCACGGAGTCCACCCGTCACATTTAGCCGGGTCGGCAGGACGTCTGGACCTCCTGCAGGGGTTCTTCTGGCCTCTGGAGCTCATGGATCTCCTCCCCTCTCCTGGCCTCCTCTCCCAGATAGGTGTCCTAATCTGCACGGTGACTTCTTTATTTAATGGTCTTTTGATGGCGCCGCTCGTGGCGCTGAATTAAACCGGCACAATAGTCCTAATTGCCTGTTTCTCTTAGCTGCTCGCCCGACACTCATACTCTCGCACATACTCGCTCACACACACACACACACACACACACATAAGTAAAGTTGCCGGCCTGCGCGGTGCTAGCCCGGAGCGGCTAACGGCGCACGGCTCCGGAGGCGGGGCCGGGTCCGATCCCCGCGCCGGCCGGGTTCTGTGCGAGCGCTCGCAGCGAGCGTGCAGGATTTCGGGGTTTAGCGTCCCACTGAGACGAAATAATGAGTGTATGTTTCTAATCTGCCGGCGTGGTTGTGTGTGTGTGTGTGTGTGTGTGTGCGTGTGTGCGCACACAGCGGCGATGCTGGAGAATAATGAGTGTGCGTTGCTAATCTGGGCCCTGGGAGACTCCCTCTCCCTGCTCCTCCCGTCCGGCCTCCCTCTCGCTCCGCTCGCCTCCTCTCCTCTGGATGGAGGCTAATTTAGCGCCCGCTTTGATGCCTTCTCCTGCGGGCCCGCGTTTCTCATATCCAAATGCAGGGATTAGCCGGCTTTTATTCTCCAAAGCCCATCTCATCCCGCGCTCCCTCTCTCCGTCTGCCTGCCGTCTCCCCGACCCTCGGAAACAGTGGCGGGGACTTAACAACCTGACAACAACCGCTTTGTTGTCGTGTTTTTGTGTATCGGTTGTTGGCTCAGGCGCTTAGCCTTTTGTGGGCCGCGTGTTTGCCTGTGTGTTCTGGGGATACGTGTCAATAGGGAGCGGGACGTGGAGGAGATTTGCGGGGATGACGGGAGCCGAGGTGAGCGGAGGAGAGGAGCGGCGCCTTTTAACAGCCTCTATCTTGTTTTAAAATTCATTAGGAGGAATAATGAGAAATTATGTGGAACTAAGTTGCGTCTCCGGGTGACATCATGAATCCCTTTGTACCCAGCCGCATGCACTTACAACGCCATGTTTGTGTGTGTGTGTGTGTGTATGTGTGTGTGTGTGTGTGTGTGTGTGTGTGTGTGTGTGTGTGTGTGTGTGTGTGTGTGTGAGTGAGAGAGAGAGCGAGATGGCAGGTCTCTTGGTGATGTTCTAAATCCCTTTGTAGAGACTGGGACTGTCACTTCTGAGTGTGTGCGTGATGAAAGTGAGTGTTAAGCAGCAGACAGAGTAAGGGTACTCCCATGGAGACACACACACACACACACACACACACACACACACACACAGCGCTAGATTGAGAAAAGTCTCCTGATGATCTTTCAACAGATCTGCAGAAGTGGCTTTGGTAGCTGTGGTACCTCTGGGACTCACAGATTGACTCACACACACACGCACACACACAGACACACACACACACACACACACACACACACACACACACACCAAACTGTATTGTTGTGTGTTGCGGCTGCAGAACTGTGACTCTTGGCCGTGTTGACTGTGATTCACAGCGACCCCTGACCTCTGGCTCCATGGAATTCCATACATGTTGCGTGTGTGTGCCGCGACCTCGGCCGGCGCCGCGCTCCCATTGGCCGAGAGGCCGGCCGTGCCTCGCAGCGACGCCCCGGCGGCCAGAATCCAGGGGTCCGAGGTTGAGACATGTGGAAATGAGGCGATTGAGTGCGTCCTGCCATTTTACAGCGGAGCCACAATGCCATCTTTCTCTGCAGGCGGCGGCGGAGCGGAGGGAGGCGCTGACGGAGGCAGGAAGGAATTCGCCATGAACAGAAAGCATCCAGATATTTGATCAGATCCTTCAGCTGCGGCCACGTCCTCACCGGCCCGGGACGCGGGAAGTGACCGACGGGAGCGAAGGCGGCGGCGAAGGCCGGGAATCCGCGGGACTCCGGGGACGGGGATCCAAAGCGCCGGACCTTCTCGGAGGACGAGGCTCCCGGGTGACGGGAACCTCAAAGCCCCGCAGACTTCTTCTCCGTCTGACGGAGTCTCGGTCCGAGACGTCCGTGCGTTTCATCCGTGCCTCTGTAGTTCAAATGCACTTCAAATGTTCCTCCGCCATCCCAGAGCCCAGCTGTCAGGGCTGGCAGCGCCTGCCGCTGGCGTGGCCTTGATCAAGGCCCCAAATTGGACAAGAACAGCAAACCCTCATCTTCTCCAGCGCTCACAGCGTGACACAGGTACGGGACGGCTGACAGGCCACGTCTGCGCCGCCTCCACCCGCACCTTTCAATGTCCTTTAGAACAGGAGAGGGAGTCAGGCCCGTCTCCTCGTCTTCACGGTGACGTGCGGAAGACGAGTTCTTCCGGAGAAGGTTTTCGCTCCGTTTCAGCCTCGGCCGTCACCGTCTTCCGTGGGAGGGGAGAAGAGCCGCGGGTCCTCAGCGAGTGTCCACACTTATCATGGGAGGAAAACACCCGTCCGCAGCAGGAGGCTCTGCGGCCTCCTCTCCTGGGATTACTTATCGCGGGGGGAGGGAGGTTGGAGAGAAGGTCCGGAGAGGAGCCCTAAAATAACTGTCATGCGAGTGGACAGGCGGTGATTAAGGATTTAGCCGATCATCCCGGGGCTGACAGGGAACCCGCTATTATCCTGCAGGAATCAAACGCTGCTCAAAGCCCGGGGAGGCTCTCAGCATCTCTCAGCTCCTCTCAGAGGCCTGGCCAACATGAAAGGAGACATCAGGGGCTGGCAGCTGACAAGCCATGGAGAGAACAGGGAGTGTGAGTGTGTGTGTGTGTGAGAGTGTGTGTGAGTGTGTGTGTGTGAGAGTGTGTGAGAGTGTGTGGGTGTGGGGGAGGCAAAGTAATGAGATCTTTATTTTGGCCTGTTACCTCAGGGACTGTTGATCTATGTTGCGTTGATGTGCAGCAGAATACAAAGACCTGCTCTGTTTGTTTATGTGGGAACTCAGTCCATGTGTGTGTGCCTGTGAGTGTGTGTGTGTGTGTGTGTGTGAGAGTGCGCCTGTGTGTGTGTGTGTGTGTGTGTGAGTGTGTGTGCCTGTGTGCATGTGTGTGTGTGTGTGCATCTGTGTGTGCGTCACTCAAAATTTCAGGACCTGAGTCTTGGGCTAATGTGTGAGCTCCTGACGACTGGGCGGAAGCTGGCCGAGGTGGATCTCCAGCGCGTGGCTCCAGAACATCTGCATCTGCCTGGACTTTCTGTTGGCACGGCAACTGTATTTGTATTTTCTTCATCAAAGGGCTCTGCGTGTCACAAGAGGCTTTACACTTGATCCTCCCGTGGAGTGTGTGCCTCTGTTTGTGTGTGTGTGTGTGTGTGAGCACGCTGTTTGTATATGCTTGATGAGTGTACATGTTACTACGCATCGTGTGTGTGTGTGTGTGTGTGTGTGTGTGTGTGTGTGTGTGTGTGTGTGTGTGTGTGTGTGTGTGTGTGTGTGTGTGTGTGTGAGCGTGAGCGTGCTGTTTGTATATGCTTGATGAGTGTACATGTTACTACGCATCGTATGTGTGTGTGTGTGTGTGTGTGTGTGTCAGCACCGGTCAGCAGATGAATATTAAATGCACGGGTGAAGAGCTTTGGACCCGAGGAGGAGTTGCTGCTTTCAGGGGTTTGAACGGCTGAAGCACCAAAATTCTGAGATCTGATTAATCTAGAGGAGAAAGTGGGATTAAAAATCTCCTCAATGGTTCAAGGCATCCCATAATACTCCTTGCCGGCATTATTTAATCAGTACATCATGGACTGCTGAGATGAAGATGTGGAGGTTCCTCCTCTGGAGTCAGTAGGACGGAGAGGATCAGGAAAGGAAGGATGAGGGCGGAGGAGGTCTAGAGGAAAACCAGAGGGGAGGTTTATGGACGGAGGTGATGGAGGAGCAGAAGTCAGGAGAAGATGCAGAGAGAGGGTGAGGAGAGGAGAAGATGCAGAGGAGAGGGTGAGGAGAGGAGAAGAGAGGAGGAGAGGGTGAGATGGAGGCAGGTGATTGGTAGGTGGAACTGAGGCTTCAAAAAGCCAGATAGAACCAACTTCACTGAGCTTGGAAAAAAGGATGTTCTGCCGGTCTGTGGAGGTCCAGGTCTACGGGCGCGACAGCGGGTGACGGCTCTCCACCTCACCCTGCCGTGCACGTGGACCTCACCCTGCATCCACTTCGTATTTAAACACAGGCTGCTGCAGATGCCCTCCACCCCAGTCTTAGGCCCTCAAAAACACTCTTACCATACATGCAAATCACACGGAGACAGGTGTGTGTAAGATGTTCACAAACACAAACAGTTGCCGGGCCGAGCTGAGCTGGGCTGAGCTGGGCTGAGCTGGGCTCGGCTAGGCTAGGCTAGGCTAGGCTAGGTTGGGCTAGGTTGGGCTGAGCCCGGCGCCCCTTCAAACAGCCGCACGTCCTCCACGCCGCTTTGAACATCCTCACGCTTTATAGCCGCAATCGGCAGCTTCTCTGTGCTTCATAGTGACAACACAATATCTGTGCACGTGGGCGGGTGAACGTGCTGCCGTGTGCACAGACACGTTCATGTATGTGCCACCTAGATCCATAGCTTTTTCCCAGGTTGGCTCCATGGTGGTGCTGGTAAAACTCCTGCTTTGAGTGTGTGTTATCAGGGTTTTGCCCCAGAACACACCTTTGTATCTGCTGAGGGCCTTGAGAGCTTGTGTGTGTGTGTGTGTGTGTGTGTGTGTGTGTGTGTGTGTGTGTGTGTGTGTGTGTGTGTGTGTGTGTGTGTGTGTGTGTGTGTTTCACACAGCTAGAAGTGCAAGCTCTGATCAATGTGTCAAGCAGCAGATCACCTGATGCCACCAAGGCTTGTCCTCTAAACACTCCGCAGGCAGTGATGCGTTCAAGAGCCTTTACATAACGTCAACAAACAGGCAACATGGCCGCCCCCGGTGGAGCTGCTCTTACATAACCACCGCAGATTCACCGGAGTCAACAGGGTACTTCATCCTTTCACACCGCTCAGCGGTGCACGCCGGCGCACACATTACAGGGTTCGTACACATTCAGTTTTCTTCTGCTTTCCCTTTGGGCTTTTCCCTTCAAGGGTCTCCACGGCAAATCCAACTTCTCCATCTAACCCTGTTCTCTGCATCCTCCTCTCTCACACCGTCTACCTTCATATCCTCTCTAGCCACGTCCATAAATCTTCTCTTTGCTCTTCCCTTAGACCTCCAATTCCAGCATCCGTCTACCAATATAGTCACTCTCCCTCCTCTGTCCATGACCCAACCTTCTCCGACCTTCTCTCCAAAACATCTAACAAGTGCCGTTCCTGATGCTATCCATCCTGGTCACACCCTAAGAGAACCTCAGCATCTTCATCTCTGCAACCTCCAGCTCTGACGCTGCCATTTCTTCAATGCCACTGTCTCCTAACCATTCAGCATTGATTGTGACACCACTGTCCTGTAAACCTTTCCTTCTGACCGATAGTCTCCTATATCTTGGTACCCCTGACACTTTTCTCCACCCATTCCAACCTGCTTGGACCGTCTCTTCAGCTCTTTTCCACACTCTCCGTTGCTCTGGACTGTTGACCCCAAGTACCTGAAATCCTCCAGCTTCTTGATCTCCACTCCCTGTAGCCTCACCACTCCACCTGAGTTCCTCTCATTCACACACATATATTCTGTCTTGCTGCGACTAACTTTCATTCCTCTCCTTTCCAGAGCATACCTCCACCTCTCTAGATTTTCTTCTACCTGTTCTCTGCTCTCACAACAGATCACAATGTCCTCTGCAAACATCATGGTCCATGGAGATTCCTGTGTAACCTCTTCTGTCAGCCTGTCCATCACCACTGCGAACAAGAAGGGCCTCATCATTACCCTCTATCATGACTGCAATTCTGCACATCCCCCTTATTCTTAAAAATGGGCACCATCACACTTCATCTCCATTCCTCAGGCATCTTCTCACTCTCTAAGATCCTGTTGAATAATCTAGCCAGAAACTGCCTCTCCTAGACACTTCCACACCTCCACAGGTGTATCATCAGGACCAACTGTCTTCCACTCTTCATTCTCTTCAATGCCCTCCTAACTTCTCTTTTACTAATCTCTGCTTCATTGTGGTCTACAATAGTCCCCTCTTCTACCCTTGCCTCTCTTTCATTTTCCCCATTCATCAGCTCTTCAAAGTATTCTTTCCATCTTCCCTTCACTCTTCCAGCATCTGTCAATACATTGCCCTCTCTGTCCTTAATCACCCGGACCTGTTGTACATCCTTTCCATCTTTATCTCTCTGTTTCGCCAACCTGTATAGATCATTCTCACCCTCCTTACCATCCAACCGAGCATACAAGTCATCATACGTCCTTTGTTTTGCCTTTGCTACCTCTATCTTTACCTTTCGCCGCACCTCCCTGAACTCCTGTCTGTTCTCTTCAGTCCTCTCAGTATCCCACTTCTTCTTCACTAACCACTTTCTCTGTATACACTCCTGCACTTCCTCATTCCACCACCAAGTCTCCTTATCTACTTTCCTTCCAGATGACACACTAAGTACTCTTCTACCTGTCTCCCTGATAACACTAGCTGTAGTTGTCCAATCATCTGGAAGCTCACCCTGACCAACCAGACCCTTTCTCAACTCCTCCCTGAAAACCATGCAACACTCCTCCCTTTTCAGTTTCCACCACTTTGTCCTCTGCTCTGCCTTTGTCCTCTTCATCTTCCTTGTCACCAGAGTCATCCTACAAACCACCATCCTATGCTGTCTGGCTACACTCTCACCTACAACTACTTTGCAGTCACTGATCTCTTTCAGGTTACCTCGTCTATACAAGATGTAGTCTACCTGCATGCTCCTACCTCCGCTCTTATAAGTTACCCTATGTTCCTGTTTTTTCTGGAAAAAGGTGTTCACTACAGCCATTTCCATCCTTTTTGCAAAATCTACCACCATCTGTTCCTATCCTGGATACCAAATCTGCCCATCACTTCTTCATCCCCTCCATTGCCTTCACCAACATGTCCATTGAAGTCTGCACCAATGACCACTCTCTCATTTCTGGGAATATTCTGCATCACTTCATCCAACTCATTCCAGAACTTCTCCTTCTCTTCAGATTCACATCCCACCTCTGGTTCATAGCCACTAACAACATTGAGCATCACACCATCAAGATCCAGTTTCAGACTCATAAGTCTATCTGACATTCTTTTCACCTCTAGGACGTTCCTGACAAACTCCTCCTTCAAGATGACTCCTACTCCATTTCTCTTCTTGTCAGCACCATAATAGTACAACTTAAAGCTGCTCCTAAGCTTCTAGCCTTACTACCTTTCCACCTGGTCTCCTGGACACACAGTATATCCACCTTCCTTCTCTGCATCATGTCCACCGACTCTACCTTTTCCTGTCATAGTCCCAATATTCAAAGTCCCCCCCCCCACACACACATACTCAGAGAAACACACTGTTAGACCGTCTATAGACAACAGTATAAATATATAGACAACTAGTCTGGATGTGGAGTCGGCGCACACAGCTTCTCCTGGGTGCCAGTCGAGCCTCCTGCTGAACTCCTGGAGCCGTCATGTAATCACTTCGGAGGTTGCGAGGTTGCATTTTATAGCCCGAGTGGACTTCCGTGATCTCCGTCCCGTTTCCCGCGTCCCGACCCGCCTCTGTCGGCCGTCTCCGCCAGGCGATGGAATCCAGATCCGGCGCCGGGGACGCGTTCGCGCCGTTTCAACATATATGACTGTGTAAGAGTCTGTTGACCCGCGGTCAAGAATACATTTCTCCGAGTACTTGAAATGATCCAAACGGGCTTTTCTTGAGGAGGCTGGCGGGGCCGGGAAGAAGAGGTCTCCACGCTTTATATTCCACTCCTCCTGCGTGTGGATCACTTTCCTGCCAGCTCCTCACACTGCAGCAGGACCGGGTTCCTGCGGCCAGCTTTGAACCGCCGCTTCCAATTTCTCGGGGTCTTCAAGGACTGCCGCGTTTTCTGTGCTTTTGTTGCGAGAATGCACACGCACACGCACACGCACACGCACACACACTCACACACACACATGCGGCGAGTGGCTCATGCGGAGACGAGTGCTGTGTTCCTTCCTGTGGTCCCTTCACACATTAGACCGGCTCTAATAATAAAAGGGAAAGGAGTCAAAGTGGATCCTTTGTGTGTGTTGTGGAGGGCGGGTGACCCACTTATCCATTCCTCAGGCTTTGTCTGGGCCTCTGGGTTAACCCACTTACCCACTCCCCAGGCTTTTGCTGGGCCCTGGAGTGAAGGCCGGCTCCTTTTCTCATCAAACAACTGCTGTTAAAAAAGGCAGGGGAGCCTGAAGTCCACCGAGCGGCGCGTGCGCGCGGGCGAGCGTGCGTGCGTACGTGCGCGCGAGCGTGTGTCAGCATACACATTCTGACATGCATAACTGAACATTCAAATGATCAGAACAAAAGTCCAATTCTCTGTGGCTTCTTTTTCCACGTGTGCACGCTCACACACACACACACACACACACACACACACACACACACGGCTGCCACCGGTGTGTTTTGTTTTCTTTTTGTAAGGGAGTCCGTGTTGCGTGCGTCTCTTCTCGGCTGCTCCTCTATCTGTGTGCATATCAGCTTAGAGATCTCACCCCGTCTCCTCCGCCACCGTGGTGCATTTGCATTTTAATGATGTCAATGTTTGTTCAAGAGCATGACAGGCGCTCGCACATGACAAAATGGAAATAAGGGACTTAAACTGGGGTATTACGGCCCATTCCTACATGTTGTTTTGCAACGCTGACAGAATGTCGGTACAACTCTGTCTCCCCCGCGTGAAAGCCCTCCGTTCCACGTCTGCTCATGGGCCGGGGAGACCTGATCAAGAAGGAATCTATTTTCTCAAACCAAATTTACAAGGTTTCACCATTCTATTGCTGCGTTTAATGCATTTTCCTGATGTGCAACAGCTCCTCTGTGTGTGTGTGTGTGTGTGTGTGTGTGTGTGTGTGTGTCTCCATGTGACGTTCGGCCCTCTGGCAGAAGCTCTCAGGACGACTTGATCTGGCTGCAAACGCGGCCCTTCTCCAGGGTGCGTTTGCAGCTGATCACATGACCGATGCCCGTCCAATCAGAACGCCCTGTTCCCTCCGCCGGCGTCATCGGGTCCCGGCAGGTTCGGTCGTCACAAGGAGGTCGCTGGCGTGCTGGAGGGCCTCCTGCAACCAGAGCGCCGGCCCCGGAGCCTGCGAATGGCTAACAGGTAATTACAAACGGTAGATTGTCATTCCGAGGTCGGACCGAAGCTTCCGCCAGAAAACATTTGTTTCGATCCATCTTTCAACAATCTCTGCTGAGGAGCTTGTCAGTATTTTTGCTAAAACAACAACAGCAAGAGCAGTTGGAGGCTTAGGCACAAAGAAGCATTTAGCATTTTAACAATAGCATTATGATACTGATGTCTGGACTAAACCATCTATTATTATACTTTTATTATCACTATTATGATCATTATTTTTGTCTACTAGCATTCAGCATTCAACATTAGCATGGTAATGTCAATGTCTAACCCAAACCAACTATAACTGGTATTATTTGTGGTGGTGGTTGTGTAATTATAATAATGATAAGAACAATTATTTCAACAACAACAACAACAACAACAAATGTTTATATAATAGTTATAATAATAATGATCTTCATCTTCTGCTTTGGGCTTTCCCCTTCAGGGTCTCCACAGTGAATCCACCTTCTGCATCTCCCCCTGTTCTCTGGATCCTCCTTTCTCACACCAACTACCCTCAGATCCTCTCTCACTGTTTCCATCAATCTTCTCTGGTCCTCCTCCAGACCTCCTGCCTGGCAGCTCCAATCCCATGACAATTGTAATTAATATTGATGACGATGACGATGACGATGATGTGTGGTGTGACGTATGCGGGGGTTGAGGCTGCAAACAGCATTTTACTTTAGCATGATTATGTTGATGTAACGACAACAAATACAACAACAACAACAATAATAAGAAGAAGAATAATACTCATCATAATTATGATGATGAGAGTAATAATAATAATCATCAAATGTGAGTGGAGGCTCAGGATGCAAACATTAGCATTTAGTATTTTGACTGTAGCACGATAATGTTGATGTCTAAAACGTGCCACAATGATAATAATGACAATAATGATAATAATAATAATGCTAATTCTCATGCTTAAGGCCAGGCTCTTTGATGAGTGCATATTTTGTGTTTCACAGACAGTTACTGGCTATTATTTCCACCGTCCTTCTCTTTGGTCGGAGCACCGTTGGTATTTCTTTCCCCTGCCTGGATGTGTTTGCATGTGGAAGAAGACCACTTGTTTATGACTTTGTAACACTGCCTTTGTTAAGAGCGGCTGACATCGTCCTTCACTCTGAGGATCCCAACGTTCTGCACTCCTCCTCTTCTTCTGAGTTCTGTTGTCTTCTGATTCAGAGCGTGTGCTGGCCTCTGACAATTTTGTGATTTTTTTTTTTAACACACAAACCGCAGTTTCACCTTCTTTTCCTTGTCCAACAACTTTCGAGAAGATGAGAAGCTTCCTCATCTGGGCTCCTGGGGCTCTCTGGACACGAGGGGAGGACGTCCCCTTCCGATGCCCCTGAGATCCGTCTGGTGTCAGCATCTCAGCCCGGACCGGCCCGAGAGTTATGTTTGTGGGCCTCGGCCAACTTCCTGCTGTCGGCCCGTGATTGCGGCCCATAATTCATGACCTCATCGGCCACTATTTGGTTAACGGTCCCGTCCAGCCATCCGTCACAGCCACAGGTTGGGGGAGCGGACGTGGAGGACCAGGCGGTCGAGGACCTCCTGAAGTCTATCACAGCTCCCGTCTGCTGCCCAAAGGGCTCCTCTTCATCTCGCCGCAGGCCAGAAGACCATCCAGTCACATCTTTATTGCAAAGGATCATTTAAATTTGACTGTCCTGATGAAAGCAGGGGTCGACTCCTGCGGGCCGGAGCTCCTTCCAAGGAAACCTCACTGAGCCGAGTGGAAACCGCCCGCCGGTCGCCGCCGAGTCGCCCCGGGAGCAGGATAAGTGTGTGTGAACATGGAAGTTCTGGCATGAAGTCATCGCTCCGAGATGCCGTAAAAGCCGGGGCTAATTACTGTGTAATAAATGATAAGAACCGCCCCGCCTGCAGGCTCCTCACCGGCTGGGGTTCCGATGGCACCGGCCAGGAGCGCACGGTGAAGATCGGCCGCCGAAGGGCGGCTCTGTCCGGACCCTCCGCCGTCCCGGACGAGCAGCGGGAACCTCGGCAACTTGGATCATCTCGGCGACAGCGGCCAAAGCTGCCGTGGATTTCCTTCTGGATTTGGTGCCACAGACAGTGTGAGGAGGAGGAGGAAGAAGAGGAGGAAGAGGAGGAGGAGGAGGAGGAAGAGGAAGAGGAAGAGGAAGAGGAAGAGGAGGAAGAGGAGGAGGAGGAGGAGGAGGAGGAGGAGGAGGAGGGCAGGAGGGCAGGAAAGGCTTCACGAGTCCCTGGTTTTATGTTTAGAAACCCGTTTCTTTGTTTTTAATGAGCCTCTACACATATGAGGGGGCTTTAGGAGGAGGTGAGGCAGGTGTGGACGGGTAAAGAGGGGTAAAGAGGGCAGAGAGGGGCATAGAGGGGTTTAAACAGGCCCCGGGGCCACTCCGCCCCAGCCCTCTGGTTCTGTGGGCCACCAGATGGGTCGGGTTCGAGAGCCTCAGTCCTCCTTCCACCTCTGAGCCAGGATCTCCTGAAACCCGGACTCTGTTGAAAGCGGACCCTCCTGAAACCTGGACCCTCCTGGACCCCGGACCCTCCTGAAACCCCGACCCTCCTGAAACCCGGACCCTCCTTCACTGCCACCCGGTCTCCCTTCGCCTCTGCCGGCGCTGCTGTTGTGTGTCATAAATGCAGTGGTGTTGAGCCCACAGGGAAACTTCACTCTCCTCTCCCAGCCATTACCGTGTAATGGCCAGATGATGGACACACACACACACACACACACACACACACACACACACAGCCTGTCAAAGCCACAAGCTGATATACTGCTCTGCTATGCGTGCGTACATGTATGTGTGTGTGCTCGTGTGCGTGTCTGTGCATGTGTCACATAGGGTGTGATATACCACCCTGCCCCCGGGCGGGGGGGGCGGGGGGGGGGGGGGGGCTGTTACTCACTCGCAACCTGATCAAGCTGTGATAAATCTTCTGAAGCCATCCCGTTTCCTGACACTCTCTGTTACACACACACACACACGCACACACACATACACACACACACACACGCACTAACACACACACACACACACACAACTCCACCCTGTCACCCCCTGCGGCGGCAGTGAAAAGAATGTGCGCGTCACTTAAAGTGTCCCCCATGTGCTTTGCGTTCCAGGGGAAATGTTATGGTTCCGACTGGCGCTCGTGTTTGGGGTGTATTCTTTGCTGTGCTCTATGGTGTGTGTTCTCCGATGTGTGTTGTCCGGTGTGTGTTCTCTGGCGTATTCTATGTCCTCTGTTGTCCGGTGTGTGTTCTCCAGCATGTGTAGTCCGGTGCGTGTTGTCCGGTGCGTGTTGTCCGGTGTGTGTCTTCTGGCGTATTCTATGTCGCGTGTTGTCCGGTGTGTGTTCTCTGGTGTGTGTTGCGTGCGCGTTCCCCCCTTTACCTGGTCTCGGGCCTGGCGGTCACCCCCCCGATGACGTCGCGTCCGGCCCGGCGGTGTGTGAAGCCTCTCCGGCGAAATCCTGCCTCGCGTCTCGTGCTCAGGTGGCTTAAAGATCTCAATCTTTCCTTGTTGCTACATTTCAGAGGGAACATATTGATGTTCTCCTGCGCTCAAGGACAAACAGTTTGAGATGGGTTAACCAGTCCTTTGTCCGCCGCCACCCTTTGTGTTTATGAAAATATCTTTTAATAACATCTGCAGAGAACTTCTAGTATTATGTGGCCGTTTGAGCTCACATATTTAATCCCACAATGGCAGCCTTCTTTAAGTAGGAATTATTTTTGTGTGCAATATTGCTGTGGCTGAATGAAACAGTTGAAACCTTTCAAGCTCCCAGCCCGCATTCAGTGTTTGATCCTGTTGTGCTGAAAGCCGACGTGTCCCTAACGAATCCCAGACCCAGATATCGTCCGTCTTTGTGCCGGCAGAACGCTGGCTGTCCATTAAAATAAAGCATGTATATATATATATATATATATATATATATATATATATATATATATATACACATATATACATATATTATTAATATACACAAATAAATGGAAATGCAATGGTGCACGCACACACACGCACACACACACACACACACACTCTCACAACTCCACAAACACTAGAGAGAATACAAGGATTGGATTGTGCAAGGACACCCACCCACTTCAACTACAATCACTCTAACCTTGAGAGGTACTGGTCCTTTCTCCTCTTTGTAGCTTAAAAATACTTTGAATGCCTATAGAACTCCCAGATTTGCTTGCTTTGAAAGGCAAAACTCATAAATAGCCAAACATTTTTGATTGGACTCTTTAAAACATTTTCTCTACAGATAAATATTGAAAAGGTTTTTCTCCCTTTTTTTAAAAAAATTCTGTTTTGACTTATTTTTCAGCACAAATTGAAGTCGCACACACACACACACACACACACACACACACACACACACACACGCACACACACACACACACACATGTACACACAGGTCAAGTTGATATCTTTTGACACGTGCGCGTCACCATTGATCTTCTTCATTTGTCCTTAATTCTTGCACACCTGGGACGACCTCAGGTCGCCTCGGGTTCGGCCCGATGGAGAATTTCTGCTCCTCTTCTTCATCAGCATCATCGCCGGCGCACGGAATGAAGGGTCGGACACTTGTGTGTGTGTGTGTGCGTGCGTGTGTGTGTGTGTGTGTGTGTGTGTGTGTGTGTGTGTGTGTGTGTGTGTGCGTGTGTGCAGCCTGCGCGGCCTGTGACAGTCTTTCATGGAAAAGCTCTTGTCTTACCTGAGGATTAGGTGGATCAGACATTGATTGACAGGCCTCCTTTGTTCCTCCTCGCCGTCCTGCTTCCACCTCCAGCAACAGCGTGTTTGGGGTGACGGGGCGGGGGGGCTCATGCATGTTGCAGTCAGGCATGATGAAAATGAGCTCTTCCTGAGTTTGTGTCTACACACACGCTGGTGTGTATTTGCTAAGACGAGTTAGCATGGGCCCCTGTACATGTAAGCAAAAGTGTGTGTGTGGGTGAGAGTTTGGATGCCAGTAAAGGAAAGTGTGTGTGTGTGTGTGTGTATGTGTATGTGTGTGTGTAGCCGCTGTCAGTCCCTGCCATGTTTTACAGCCCGTCGGCCGGCGCAGTGATTAGAGCTGTCGGCTCTGATGTGATGACATGGGCTGAAACCACGGTGGGGGTGTGTGGGGGGGGGTTGTGGGGGGTTGTGGGGGGTTGTGGGGGGTCTGAGGGTCAGGTGGAGATCAGAGCGGAGGTTTGGAGGGAGAGAGAGTGTTTCAGAGAGAGACCTTGACAACGGCTGCACCAGCAGCTGATGTCGGGTGTGTGTCGGGTGAGCGGGCGGCAGGCAGCCCCGCCCGCAGAGGCAAAAACACCTGGAACGGTGAAGCGACGGCGGCGGCGCACGTGAGCCCCGGGATGTGTGTTGCTCGCATACTTTTGTAGGAAGCGTGGGTTCCTCTGCCGGAGGAGACGTGGCTTCACCTCCCTCTCTTTCACCTCCGCCTGCCCTGCTTCCATATGTTCTTAATTGGGCCAGAGGGAGGCTTTTCAAATAAAGAGGGGACAGTGGGAGGGAGGCGGCGGCGGCGGCGGCGCTGGGCGGGGCGGCGCTGGGCGGCGCTGGGCGGCGGCGCTGCCCTGTTTGGGTTTAATTTGTGCTCGGGCTCTGATGGAGGATAAATAAACAGCGGAGCCGAGCTCCACGCAGACACGGCTCACCTTCTGCTTTGGTCAGTCACAGCTAATACAGCAGAAAATGCCCCCCCCCGCGCGGCGGTGCTGTTATTCCTCCGGCCTAACAAGGCCCAGATGCCTAATATTAGACGTAATCTGTCAGAATAGTTTTGTTTATGTAATTTAATTTTTCCAGGCAGTTGTTTCCAATTAGGTTGTTTAAAAGTTTTAATTGAATTAAATGGGATATATCTACATGAAGAGAAACGGCAAAGAACCCGGGTCGGGGGCCAAAGTAGACATGTGGGAACAATGCTGTTTTGGCCTCTGTGTGTGTGTGTGTGTGTGTGTGTGTGTGTGTGTGCGCACGCACCTCCATACACACACCTATCATTACAGCCTCCCCATCATTGTCAGGTCCCTCACAAGTGAGCGCTGCAGCGTCTGCGCTAATTATGACGTTATGGGGTGGCAATTATGCCGAGATGTTTGAATGTCAAACGCCCACCGCGATGACATGTCGGCGCGGCGAGACGAGCGGGGAAACCGCGGAAACGGAGAAAATGGAAGACGCGGTGTTAAGTGACCGCTCTTATCTGCAAGTGACACGGAGAGCATTGAGGGGGTTTGCGCCGAAGGGTTTGCGCCGGCGTGACGAGGGCCCGCTCTTTCATTTCCCTCCGCCGAGCGCGGGCCGCAGACCGCCGCTTCCACCCGCAGCCCAGTATTTATGGCCGTTCTCCATTGTACCCACCAGGGGCACAAATGAACCGTTCTAAAGGCGTCCCTCCCCGCGGGCCGCCGGAGGGCAGGGGGGTGTTTGTTTGCTATCCTCCCCCAGAGCCGGGGCGGCGGCGCGTTCAGGTCCGCTCGGGGAAACGGGGCGACCTGTCAAGTTTCCCCCAGAAAGAAGGGGGCGAGTGCGTGTCAGAGAACATTCCAGAGAGAGAGGGAGGAAAAAAGGGAAGAAAGAAAGACAAGGATCCCTTCAGCAGGCTGGGAAGTGTTGCGTGACTGCCTTTTCATAAACACACACACACACACACACACTCAGTGACTCCTAGCTAGGAATTGTGCCCCGATGTGTTTTTCTTCTCACTGGTAACTTTAGTATGGATGATTTAACGCTTAACTGCAATCAGTGTTAAAGCGTTCCACAAGGCTCTCTCAGACATAGCTGCTGTGTGTGTGTGCACGCCTCTCCCAGCCATAACACACTCCTGGGCTGTTTAGAGAGGCTGGCTACAATGCGGAGGACAGATGTGGAAAACCCCTGGCTCTCCAGACAAGGGCCTCCTTCATCCCTCCTTCTGCTGTCCTGCACTGAGACGGAGGGACGGAGGGATGGAGTTACTGAACTAACTTCCTGGATTACATCAAACACCGCCCTGCCCCCCCCCCGCTGGATATCTCCCTCCTCTTCCTCTGCAGGGAGTCTCGCTCGCCATCTTTCCATCCAGACGTGTGCACAAACACAGCTACGTCTGCTTCGCCCTCCAAAAACAGGCCGCCTGGCCCTTTTACCCCATTTACTAAAACCTGTCTGTGTGTGTGTGTGTGTGTGTGTGGAGGTGGGTGCGTGCATGTTAGTGTGAGTGTGTGTGTGCTTGTGTGTGTTTATTGTGCTGCGTGTACTAGGGGAACAAACACTGCTTCTGCTTTACAGTCGTGCTTTCAGCAGACGTGTGTGTGTGTGTGTGTGTGTGTGTGGTGTGTGTGACACAAACCCCTCAGAGGGGGAGCCGGAGATAACGAGGAGGCCGGGTTGTGTGTTTTACACGGTGTTGCGGCGGCGGCAGGTGTGTGTGCGGCGCAGGCTTGGCCGGGCGGTGAGCTGCAGAGCGCGGGCAGCCGCCGCTGAGCCGCAGGACAAGTTGTGGGCAGAGATTGTCCGTTATCTGCTCAGCCGTCTGCAGCTGTATTTACCGCCTTTGTTTGTTGTTCCCTAAGCACTTGGAGATGTGTGTGTGCAGGTGTGTGTGTGCATGCGCGTGTGTTTGTGTGCGCTCGCCGTCCCCCTCGCGGTCTGGAGAGGACTGGGAATTTTCTGTGTGAGTGCATCAGAGGATTTTGGCCGGAGCTTTGTTGATCCTGTCTTTGTTGATCCTGTGTTGTTGTAGCGGCGGGGGGGTCGGGGGGCAAGATGATTGAAGCATTAGCCATGGCGGCCAGGACTTAACCCCCTCCCGCCCCCGGCCCGCATCTGAGCCGGGCCGCCGGGCAGCGGACGCTCCCCGGTAGCCTCCGGCTCCCACGCAGGAGGCGAGCGGCGGCTTTGGCCTTCCTCTCAGGTCGGGTGTCACGCTCTCTGGAGCGCAGCGACTTCCAATTATTGCCCCTCGGGTGCGCCCGGGCGCCGCCGGCCGAGGAGCGCGAGCCTCAGCCTGTTGGTGGCCGGCCGCCAAGCCGGACGAACCCAGGTTTTTTTTTTCACCCGTCCGTCCATTTGAGAGATAGCCAGAGTGGCGGCGGCGGCGTCCGGTGGTTCTCCGAGGAGGAGGTTCCTCTCCTCCCGGCCTCCGCGCCTCCAACATGTCGGCCGGCTCGAGGACCGCGGGCGGCCCGTGAGCCGAGGAGGGCGAGCGGCCGCTTTCCGATCCGGCGCTGCGCAAATATTCTCTTTGGAAGCGGCGGTTTCCGGAGCCTTCCCTGATCTGTGGCCGTCCTTCTCCCAGCTGAAGGCCACGATAAACGCCGTCCCATTTGGAGGGAGGAGGACGGCCAGCAGCTTTAGCCTCCCAGTGTGACCCTGCAGTTCCACGCCAGCAGAGGAGGACACACTCCTCTGCTCCACGGGAAGCCTTAATATCTAATGCTGCAGCTCAGTGTGTGTGTGTGTGTGTGTGTGTGTGTGTGTGTGTGTGTCTGACAGAGAGAGAGAGTATTGCCAGAATGTTCTGACAACCCCTGCTGCAGGTTTTCTGCTGCAGCATCTTCAGTCTGAAAAAGTTTTCACCGTTTCATCTGCAGACCCACATCAAGGTCCTGTGTGTGTGTGTGTGTGTGTGTGTGTGTGTGTGTGTGTGTGTGTGTGTGTGTGTGTGGTGGGGGCTCTCCAGCCTCCAGACATCTTCACCTTTGGTGAGCGTGTGGTGGATCTTTGTCAAGCTGGAAAGTCACACCCGTGACAAAACACCGGCACATTGGCGTTCACGTCTCCACAGGCGTTCCTTGCTGGATCCTCTGGCGTTCCTCCACACGTGCAGAGGTCCACTGATGTTACTCTGCATCTGCAGCGCCCTGTGGGCTTCTGTGACTCAGGTCTAATTAACGGAGCTGGAGATGACCAGCCTTAGGAGAGGAGGTGTCTACTGAGAGCCCAGGAGCTCCACGCAGTCATTCATACCAGCCTCTGAACAGGAGCATCTGAGGAGGAGGAGATGGCACCCCCTGGCCTTCTTCTGCCCTCAGGTGTGTGTGTGTGTGTGTGTGTGTGTGTGTGTGTGTGTGTGTGTGTGTGTGTTCACTATAAGCAGCTGCTAAAGTAAATCTTCCTGGACTTCCTCCACAGGGTGTGTAGAAGGTGAGTGAACAAGCTGTGGTGGTGGACTGGTGGACCTGGCTGTGAAGCCACCAGCTTGGAGAAAAGACCTGTGTGTGATGTATTCATGTGACCCAGATGCTCTCTGCAGCTCCTTGACCATGACCTCCAGGAACAGAACCTCCTCTGCTGCAGCCGAAGTCCTCCTCCTTCACCACTCTTCGTCCCAGCCTTCTCCCAGCCTCCGAGGTGGACGGGACTCCGGGAGAGCTTTGCAGTTCAGTTCTCCGCTCCTTCTGGCCTTCAGGCATCCCTGAAGGTGAGTCACACCACCAGGTATGCAGGACCAGCCATCATCTCCATGTTCAAGTTGAAGTCCTTGAGAAGAGCGGATAAATCAAGATGCAGATGTTCCCCGTGAAGGCCTCACGACATGACCTCCAGTCTGGGCTGCCAGATGTTCCCCCGCCGGGTGCTACGATATCCTCGGACCGTGGGATGAAGATCCAGAACCTTCTGGCTCTCCTCCACAGCTCTGCAGTGAAGACCTGACGCAGTGAAGACGCTTGGAGCTCCAGTCCTTCAGTCCTCAAGGAGACGACAGATTGAGGCGGAGGAGCATGAAGATCACGCCTGGCCAGCGTGGGGGACGAGCACCCTGGTAGGTGACGGTCACACACACACACACACACATTTACTTGCAAAGTGTGCACAGTGTGTGGGTCCAGACAGTGGTTAGGTAACGGTGGCGTGCGCGCCCACGTGCGCGGTGCTGTCCCTGTGTGCAGCAGCAATCACACAAGCAAATTAATTAGTCTCCCCGAGCCAAGAGGGGTTTGATAAATTGAGCCGCTCATTTCTTCCTCCTCCTCTTCCTCCGTCACCCCCGCTTTCTTTCTTTCTCTCCACCCTCCTTATCAATTATCCTCCTCTTCCTCTTCCTCTTCCTCACATTGTAATAAACATCTTATTATGTGGTTCCTTTTGATTGTGCTTATTTGTTGTGTTTGGGCCTGTGCACGTTTCAGCGTGCACGCACCAGTCGCTGTGCTTCGGCCCACGGGAAGCCGTGAAGCTGCACAAAGCTGTACTCCGCGTGCATTTCCATCAAATAATATGTTTTAATTATTCCTATTTTTCACTCTTATGAGCCCGGCCCGGCTCCCCGGCCGGCTACCGGCCAGCGGCCCGCACGCCGGCCCGCACGCCGGCCCGCACGCCGGCCCGCACGCCGGCCCGCGCGCTGGCCCGCGCGCCGGCCGGCTGCAGCGGCACAAATGTGCAACGGACACACAAAATGTATTCATGAGTTATCCTCCCTCTGCGGACGCTGGGGGCTGGAAAGAAGACTGTGGCTCTATTCAATTATCACACTGAGCCAGATGCACGCACACACACACACACACACACACACACACACGCACACACACACACACATGCACACGGAGGCGTTAAACAGTGTGCTCTCATTAAACACTCTCATTATACACAGGAGGAGATCCCTGCAGGTGCAGTTTACCAGAGTTTAGTTCATTTCCTGCTCCTCCTCTTTTCTTCCCGCCTCCTCCAACGACATCTATCTCTCCAGCCGAACCCTGGCCGAAGCCAGCCGTGTCCTCGGGGCCGCCGAGGAGGCCGCGGGTCTCTGGCCGTCCGTCGGCGGCTGGGGTCGGCGAAACATGCGGGATCCCGGCGGCTGTGAAGGCGGGCCGAGGAGGTCCGGTGCGCCGCCGCCGCCTCGGACGGGCGCCGCCTCCCTTGCACAGCCTCATCCCTGCTAGTGTCTGGCGTGTCCTCCACAGATCACGTCTTCCTCAGGCCATGTCCCCCACAGATCATGTCCTCCACAGATCACGTCTTCCTCAGGCCATGTCCCCCACAGATCATGTCCTCCACAGATCATGTCTTCCACAGATCATGTCCTCCACAGATCATGTCCTCCTCAGATCATGTCCTCCTCAGGCCGCCCCCCCAGCGAGAGGCCATTCTCCTCCCGGCCGGCCCGCTGAGGGCCGAGGCGCTGAAAGGCTGCTGAGCCGGATTATTTGGTTTTATTTTAGGCGCTTGAATGTTTCTTTGTGGCAAACCTGTCATTTTCTCTGCGTGCTGGTGGGCCTTCAGCCCTCCGTGACTGACGTGCACACAAAAAGGCCTTTCTAGCCGGCCTATCAGCGCCTGCGTTGAGCCGGCCGGCCCGGACGCTCGCTCTCTGGCTCTCCTCGCCGGCCGGGGAAGGCTCACGTCCGCCCCAAGACGGGCCGAGGTTCTCTGCAGGACGCGGTCCGGAGATGTTCTCGGCCGGGGCGGTCTGAGCCTGAAGAACGGATCTTCCAGAAGGATCCGTTCTTTTCTCCTCCTTCTCATATCCTTAACCTTCCCTTTCGCCGAGCTGAGGTTCACGACACGAAGATGTTCCGGAACCCAACAGCCGTCTGTGACCCGGGGTTTGGATCGGTCCGGCTTCATCCGGCCCGTTGGCTCTGGTAGCAGATCATCTTCGCTCCTGTCCGGCTTGCTTCATGTCCGGCCTGAACGGCAGCCTGTTGGCGGACGCCCGGGTGCTTCTTCTGAACTAGAGTCCAAAGAGACGGATGAGGTTGGAGCTGCCGGGCAGGAGGTCTGCAGGAGGTCTGCAGAGGAGCTTTTAGATGGAGGGAGAGGACAGGAAGGTAGAAGAGGAGGCCGGAGAATCGGCCGAGGGTGAGACGGAGAAGCAGAGAAGACGTCCGTCCGCAGGGACGCAGACTGAACCAACACCCGGAAACGCCTTGAAAACCCGCCATTCCTTGTCCAAAGTATTGGACGGAGGCGGCGCCATCATCTCGCTCTTCACGACCAGTGACGGGAACGTCCTCGCCAAAGTGTCCGAACAAACAAACACCGAACCCGGGACGTTGTCAGTCGGAGCGAGGATTCTGAACAAAGAGCGGAAAGTTGAGCGTCGGCTGGAAGCCGCTCCAAACTTCCGGCGCCTTCTTCCTCCTCGGCTCGTCAAATCTTCTCCGGAGCTCGTCGTCACCTGTAACTCATCCTCATTTCTCTGCGCCGCCTTTGAATCATCTAATTCAGAAGGAAGAACTCCTCGGATGAAAGTTCTCCTCTGGAAGGCTCAGGTTGTCAGACCCCCCCCCCCCCCCCCAACCCACCAGCCCGTTGGGTTCAAAGCAGCAGACACGCTTCACATGACGCAATCATTTTTACACTGATGGCTCCAATCCTCACTCGCATGCAGCTCCTTTTGTTCAGTGCAAGATAACATTCAATGAGTGGGTGATTATGTGTGTGTGCGTGTGTGTGTGTGTGTGTGTGTGTGTGTGTGTGTTTGCTGAGACTCAGGGAGGCAGCATCCCATCAGGTTTAAGATTCTTAAATATGCCTCACTGTCTTTTACTAAGCGTGATGCAATAGTGATGCAGGGCTGTCAACGTGTGTGTGTGTGTGTGTGTGTGTGTGTGTGTGTTTGCCTGAGAGACAAGGGATGCGCTGATCCGTCTGTTTAAGTCTGTTTTTTAACCTGGAGGAAATTATATGTTCTGTATTGATAACTGAGGGGAAACTCCTCCCCTCTCAGCCTTGACATGTGTGTGTGTGTGTGTGTGTGTGTGTGTGTGTGTGTGTGTGTGTGTGTGTGTGTGTGTGTGTATAACAGTGCATGCCCGTGTGTACATGCAAAGATGTGTTTGCACTTGTGAAAGTGTGTGTGTGAGTGGCAGGGCTGTTATCTGTGCCATCACACGAGTGTGTGTGTGTGTGTGTGTGTGTGTCTTAATGGAGAATGCCCTGCACTGCCACTGCCTTTGTTTGCAGAGGACATACATATGCATGAAGCCTCTGTGTGTGTGTGTGTGTGTAGGGGAAGGGGGGTACTAATTACACGATTTCTATCATGAATATGTATGGCCCCTGGTCGCTGGCGGCCGCTGCTATAGATCCTGCAGACGGCGGGCGGAGGAGACCAGGTCTCTCAGAAGCCCGTCCTGGATCCGCATGTGGATCAGCACCTCTCAGCGACCGGCGCTGGGGGGGGACGTGTGATGGAGAGCCGGCTCCTGGAGAGAAGCTCGGGATATTTATAGTGGAGTCCAGCGGGTCGGGCTTTACCCTCCAACCCGTCGGACGGTTCTCTTCGGTTCAAACCCAGACGGGAAGGAAAGAAGCCACCGGGACGTCGGCCTGTCCAACCCTGACACGGGTCTGTGGACATGGAGAGCTGGGTGGATGAGTGGGTGAGTGGATGAGTGGATGAGTGGGTGAGTGGGTGAGTGGGTGAGTGGGTGAGTGGGTGAGTGGGTGAGTGGGTGTTCATCCCTGTGACCAGTGAACACCTGTATGTCCCTGCCAGCCACCTGTCCAGATTAAGCCCCGCCTCTTTGCCCAGTGACAGCTGACATCAGGATAAGAGGATGGATGGATGGATGGATGGATGGAAGGTTGGAAGGATGGAGGGATGGATGGAAGGATGGATGGATGGATGGATGGATGTTGACGAGAGTCGAAAGGATCTGTGGCTCAGGGCCGTCCCTGGGGTTCCCGGTCCTGGTGTTTCCATGGTGATGTGCTGAGGAGCAGGTCTCCCGGGCGTGAAGCCGTCTTCTGTCTTCTCCTGAGGCTTCTGTCTTGTCCTGCTCCTCGTGACCCCGTCTGGTCGTGATGGTGCGTCGTGTTCGTCAGCTGGTTTGGAGTCTCCTCTCGGAGGGCGTGAGCACGTTCGCTCCCGCGTCTCACACTTTACTATCAGACGTCCGGCAGCGGCGCCACAGACATCCTCTAGATGTCCTGCAGACGTCTTGCAAAGGTCCCGCAGACCTGCTGTAAATGTCTGGTGGACGTCGTGTGGGATGAGGCGGAAGTGGGGACGAACCGGGACTGACCTCACAACGTCAGGTTTTTCTTCTCTCTCACTGGCTGCTTCGACATCTTGCCTCTTTATCTCCTCCTCCTCCTCCTCTCTTTCCCCTTCTTTCTTCTCGTCCTCCTCCTGGGTTCTTCCATAAGGTGTCACTCGTGTGATGGGTCCTGCTTCCGGAAGACCAGCTGTCCGAGTCTTCTGAGTCTCTGCCGCTCCTCTAGTTTCGACATGGACGAGCTCAGGTCTTCTGCCTCCGAGGTGGAGGGCAGAAGACGGGCAGCCTGGACCTCGGGCAGGGCGGGGCGGCGGGGCGGGGCGGCGGGGGGGTCGGCGTCTGATTTCCGATTTCCGTCCGATTTTCAAAATAAAGTCCTGAATGGAAGGCGGAGGCCGTGCCGCTCCAATCTCCCTCATCTCTGGCCACTTCCCGTCTGACCCCGGACCTTCTGCTTCCACGGCCCCTCCGCCCCCGGCCTGGAATCACACAATCAGAAGACACTGCAGGCTGCCGCCCCCCCGGCCCCCCGGCCCCCCGGCCCCCCGGCCCCCCAGCCCCCCGGCCCCCCGGCCATACCTCACAATAGACCTGCAGTCTGAGCCCAGCTCGAAAGACGGGAGAATGTCAACTGTCAGTCCGACGGCGGCCACAATCAGTGCCGCCATCAGACGTACCTTCTGAGGGGGAGAGGAAGATGGGAGGGGGAGGACAGAGGAGGACAGAGGAGGACGGGAGGACACTGCTGTCCACCAGAGGAGGAGGAGAGCACAGCGAGTGCACGAGGCCTCCGGGGGC
>NC_141304.1:16406115-16413615 GCF_037954325.1 Fistularia commersonii | reverse complement strand
AGACAAAAACATCTTGTTGGCTTCTAAATTGCTTTGCATGCATGTTAATTGGACAGAAATCCCTGCAGTGTATTTAGGTTTGCGTGGGCATTTGAGTGTGACTCCACGAGTGTGTGCATCCATACCGCGTCTGCGGATGGGAAGCGCACATGTGTACGTGTGTGTGTGTGTGTGCGTGTGAGTGCGCATGTGTGTGTGTGTGTGTGTTTGTGCGCATGTGTGCGCGTATTTGGGCTGAGCCCGGCTATTATAGCCGCGGCAGCTTTCAGAGATTTGGAGGTTATCTGTTTTTGTTGGTTAATTGTGAGGCTGATAGTATCGAGGGTCCGGGCCAATTCAAGTGGGCTTTCAGCCAAATTACCTCTGTAATGGTGTGTGTTGAGTCTCCGAGCGCCGCGGCGAAGACGGAGCGCAGGAAGCCCCGAAGTTCAGGGGAAGGGGGCCGATCTGACCCCGGCTCCAGACGGCTTACGCTCTAATTGAAATCAGTTTTTTTTTTCGCGCCGTTATTGGATTGCTGACAAGATTTCCCCCAAAATTCCATTTGTGGTCAATTTATCCTGTTTGTTTTTAATTAATGGCGGCCGCTAATGAAGTCAGAGGGGATCTTAGCCAAATGATCAGAATTTCCTCCGTGTTTCCCCGTTATCTTTGAAGCACTGCGCTCCGGAATTGGAGCATGAAATTGTTTGAAAGTAGGAAAGTAATTCGTTTAGATGGGGTGCAAAAAAAAAAAAGAAAAAAAGAAAAGAAAAAAGCAAAGAGAAAGCGCGGAGGCCGGCGGAGGCAGGAGGGACGGGGGTCCACGGGCCGGCTGCTGCTCACTGTCGAGAAACATCTCCGCCGCCCCGCTCTCCTTCTCCTGGAGCAGGAACAGGCCCGGGAAACCACACGGGGCTTTATGTGCGTGTCCGCCCGGGGTGTGTGTGTGTGTGTGTGTGTGTGCGTGTGTGTGTGTGTGAGGGGGGGTCCCTGTCCTGCCCCCCCCAGTCTGATCCACGGGGTGATCAGATACGCCACGCCGCAGCTGTCCCTGTCAGAGCACAGGACTCACTGCTGTGTGTGGAGGGGAAGCTTGCTGGTGTTTGAAAGGCCTGGTGTTTCAGAGGGAGGGGGGGCAGATGGGGGGCAGAAGGGGGGGCAGATGGGGGGCGGGGGGGGGGGGAGAGCATCACTTCATTGTGTGCTGTGACTCATCCGTCCGGATTGTGTCCTTCTTCCCTCCTCCTGCTGTGCAGGCTGCAGTCGCTGCTCGCCCTCCTTTCGTCTCCTTCCCTTCTTCCTTCCTTCCTTCCCTCCTTCCTTCCTTCCCTCCTCTCACTTCCTTCCTCCTCTTACCCTCCTCCTTCCTCCTCCCCCCTTCCTCCTGGATCCTCCGTTGCATCGTTGCGGCTGCGAGGGTGCCGCAGACGGAGCTAACCACCCGACGTTTCCGGCGGAGCCCCGAAGCCGAAGCTCCGGCCGGCTGTGGGGTTCAGGAGGTGGAAGGAAGGCCGCGGCGTCCTGGAGGCGGCGCCGGAATCCCTTTCCATGAGTGAAAGACTTGGAATGAGATGTCGTCATCCGCTGGGAGCGAGCGGCGCGGGCCCGGCCGCCCCTCCCCAGACGCTGACCTCATAGCTCACCCCTGCGGCCCCGGCTGACGCTCCGGCTTGTTTTTGTGGATTCCCCTTCACTTCCTGCCCCCCCGACGCCGCCGTCACTCCCGAACGCCCCGGCGACCGGAAGAGCCCCGAGTTCCCCGCGGCCTCCCGCCCAGACGGGCCCGGTGGCCCCGTGGGCCGACGTCCGTCTGGAAGCAGGAGTCCCGGAGGAGAACGTCTGCACAGTCATGCTTTCGATCAGCTGATCATCTGACACCCCCCCCCCCCCCCCAACCCCGACTCAGCTGCTCTCTGAGGGCTACGGGGGGAGTGTGTGAGCAACTTCTGCTCTGGCTGATCTTGGACCTCTTGAAGGAATGTGTTTGCATGCTGATGTGTGTGTGTGTGTGCGTGTGCGTGTGTGTGTGTGTGTGTGTGTGCTGAGATGCAGTTCTTGCTGACCTTTCTCTGATTAGGAGATGTGTATCCATGTTTCAAACTTGTGTGCGCCCTGGCCTGGAGCCGCACTTCTCCATCTGCGTCCATTTCACGGAAGTATTTCTGTGTCTGAGGTCTTCCTAGGACGGCCCTCCTTCTCTTCCTCTTCTCCTCCTCGTCGTCGTCGTCCTCTTCCTTCCTCGCTTCCTTCTCCTTCTCCTCAGCGTCCTCCTCCTCCTCCTGTCTGCTCCCGCCGTGCAGGAGAGGATTCCCCGTGGAAACTGTCCAGAGACGGGAAACAAAGCACCAATTGGGAACACTGTCACTGTCTCTGGTAGCAAAACACACACACACACACACACACACACCCACACACACACTGCATGGTGTTTGCACCACCTAAATTGATTGAGATGAGATACGTTTCTCTTTCATTTCACTGCAGAATGTTTTGGTTATGTACGAAATGCACCAAGGAGATAAACACACACAAACACACACACACACACACACACACACACACACACACACACACACGCGCACCTCAGTGAGCAGCCGTGCACATAAACACTTAACCCTGGAAAGATTCAATGATGGCGGATAAAAGAGTGATTTGTGTTCCGCTGAGGGGAAAATGAGTAATCCTATCATTCGGCGTGACGTGCAACACAACACGGCGCATCAGTCACAGACACACGCGGCCCTAAACTCTGCCTATCAGGATGATAAGAGCGCGCCTCACCCACACAATAAGGTGTTTGATTTTTCCCTTCTCCATGTCATTCACTCTCCCTTGATGCTGCCATCAGCCTCCTGCGAGTCGCTGCCGGCGCCGCTCCTGACACAACAGCACACATCGTCTGCTCATGTAAATATCTCAACTAATCTTTATAAATATATTTATGAGATTTAATACCTTTGTGCCGCAATATTATGCACGCTGAGCGGAGGGTTTTACACTCCGGCGAAGTGGAGCGCGCGCACACACACACACACACACGCAGATCTTGCGGTGGGTGCATACCAATCCCCTGGTCTTTCCTCCTTCCTGCCGGGGCATTAATTCCTGCCCATATTTCCATCTGATTATGGTCCGGTTATACCCGCAACTAATTGAACATTAAATATAAAGAAAGTTAATGAAAATCCCTTCCAAACTAGGCCTGAGAACGCATCTATTAACACAAATTAATCTGGCCCCGCTACGTGTTTCGGGGGAGGAGATGTATGCGCCGAGCCGCTCTCCTCTCGCTCCCGAATTATGGCTGCTCTCTGAGAGCAGGACGGTTAAATAACAAAGACGCCGGCAATCAGAGCTCGTGTCCGACGGCTGAAGGTCACGGACCGGGCGCCAGGCGGCCGACGCTCACGGTAGACCGGGAAGCGCGGGTTCGGCGGGACGGCGGCGGCGGCGACGAGGAGCGGCTCCCGGGGTTGTCGAGCGGCGCCGCGTTCCCCCGGCCGGCCTCCTCTCCCCGGCGGAGGCGGCTCTCGGCGGGCGTCTCCGAGGGAGGGAGCCGCCCGGCGGCGGCGGGAAGGAGGACGCGGCGAACGGATGGATGTTTTCACCGGGATGAAAGGAATAAAGGCACGGGCATTTATTTTGGCTATTATCCCTCTAAAAAGCCCTCTCCATTCCCGCTCCCCCAGGCTCCGCACATTAGCATATCTCCTGGACAGCGAGGGGTTAACTAACCCGTTTAAGGGGAACCGCGGAAAACAATACTCGGACCCTAAAAAGACAATGGCGGTGGCTTTCTCCTCCGTATTTGTAATTTAACATCAAAAGGCTCCTCTCCCAGCGACCTCTGAGAGCCGGCGTCTCTTTAATGAAGCGCCCCACCCCCCTTAATCACATTCAAATTGGTTAGTGTTCAGAAAATAGAAATATGTATTAGATAGCAATAAATTTTCATCATTGGCTAAGCCTGCTTCTTAATTGTCCTGTCCCAGGGCTTGGGAATTTCATTGTTCGTTAGGTGCTTAAGTCCCCCATCTCATTCAGTCGCTCTGACATTACTGCTGAGGGCTCTAATGCCCGACTAATTTGAATGGGGATTTACATGATAGAGCAGGGAGCATTAAAATGTGCAGGGAAGAGAAAAAAAAAGGAAAAAAAAAAGGGAAAAGGGGGAAATGGCTTCTTTCACTTCAAAAGTCACTTTGTTCAAAGTCAAATGACAGTGTTTAAAGATGCTCCGTCTCTCCCTGCTCGGGATTTTGGACAGCGGCGCCGGCTTTAATGGTTCGTTATCTCGGCCCCTCTCCGCCTCCACCTCCGCCGCTCCGCCGTGCAAATGAGCTCCGGGGACGGATTACCCGTGAACGCCTCGCGCCCCCTTCCCCCCGTCTCGGGTCGGTGTCAAAGGTCACCGGACACGGACGCTCCACGCAGGAGCTCCCGCGGCAGCGGCGGCGGCGGATCGGCGTTCGGGTCCGACGGCACCGGGGCGGAGAGAAGGGGCTCCGCCTCCTCGGAGACGTGCGGGGGTTCTCAGGCGTGGTCGGCGAGGGGGCGGAGCCTCGGACAGCGACGCATAGCGGAAGCCCCTGTGGCCGTTGATGAGTTGCCGTGGCGATAACCACGAGGGAGGTCACGCGACCGCCGGGGCTGCGTCGGCCTCTGCATCCAGAGCTCCTTCCGCCGCTCCTCGGTTTCGGTCGGCTGTGAGAATGTGAGTTTGAAGGTGTTTGTAAAGACGCCAGGCTAGCAGCCGCGTGATGTTTGGTCCGTGCGTCTCGGAGCTCCGCCCCCGTCGGAGGGTCGAGGGTTCGACGCCCGGCTCCTCCCGATGGCTGCCTGTGGAGTGTGAGTGTGTGTGAATGTGTGTCGCTGGTCGTCCTCCTCAGGAGGAACCCGTGTAGCTCCCGGCGGCCTCCAGCGTGGAGGTCTGAGAGTCCCGGCGCTGTTTATCCCAGCGCTAATTATTGTTTGCCTTTTCCAGCCGCCGAGCACGGAGACTTTCCGCTCGCCGTTTCTGGTAATGAGCACGTTTGGGTGGAAGCAGGCAGCCGTGGAGACCAGAGGGTCCGCAGACTGAGGGGTAATGAGGGGGAGGAGCTGACCTGAGACACGGGGACCCCCGAGGCCCGGAGGGAGCCGTCACACACACCTCGGCTCACCTCCGGAAGACCTCGCCGGACACCCGGCGGCCCGGAAGGTCTGAATCGGACCTCCGCCGTCCGTCTTTCCCTCTGAGCCTGAGAAGATGGTGCTGCTCGATGGAGGAAGACGATTGGCTGCGGAGACCCCCGGAGGGAGCGGCCCAGAGGAGAGGAAGAAGAGACTATGATTATTATTGTTACGGCATCACTATTTCTGGCGTGTTTAGATGTCGCCTGTGCTGCCGAGACGGGAGGCGGCGAGCGAAGGGTGAACCCGTATCGACTGCATGTCGATACGGGTTCAGGAGAAGCTGCCGCTTCCAGAGCGTCTGTCCATGAACACTCCTGGAGCCTCCGGAGCCCAGGCCTCTTCGGCCAACCGCCGGTGCCTTTTCTTCCGCCACTCGTCCATCTCCTCCACCTGCTACCCAGCTTCCCCTCGGCCCGGTTCCTCCTCCTCCACCTCCGAGGAGCGTCCCTGATCCGGGCCAAGCTTCACCTCCTCCTGTCTCATCTGCTTCGCACGCCTCTCAGCTCTTCTAACCGTCGGACCTTCTTCCCCGAGGCCTCGTTCCACAGAGATGGACGGGCAGGCGGGCGCCGGACGAGGCCCGGGCTCAGGATGCGCCGACGTTGGTGATCTGCCGTCGCCGAGGGCTTCCAGCTTGCAGCTCCACCGCCGTGGCGGAGCTTCTCCCCGAACACCAGCGCGTCGATGGGAACGTGGACAGACGTTCTCCAGCTCGGCCCCTGAGAAGAGGGGGGCGGACGCTCTCCCACGATGTCTGCCGGTGATAAACACCACGGAGAAGATGAGATGTCGGCCACCGCCGCTCTGCCCGGAAACATCCGCTGGTCAAATGGAGAGGCGTGCTTTTCCAGCGAGTGCTCTTCCTCCTCCATCTCCTCTTCCTCCTTCTTCTCCACCTCCTCCCTCACCTCCTCCCCTTCTCCTTATCATCCTCCTCCATCACCTCCTGGCCTGGTTTCCAGTCTCACAGAGCTCACGGCTTGAAAAGTCACTTAAAACCGAAGTTCACATCTGCCTCCGACGCCTGGACCTGCTCCCGAACGTCCTTCTACATCACATGTCAAAGTCAAGGCCCGTGAGCAGATCATCTCCGGCCCCTGGGATGAAGCCGCCTGCTGGTGTTTTGAACGCTCCAATACTACATCCCCCACAATGCTACGGTACCGCTGAACTCACTGCAGCGCAGCTGGCGGCCTTTGGTTTCATCAGCAGTCAGAGCAGATGTCAAATATCAGCGACCGCCTCCACAAAAATGGCTAAACGAAAGGTGGACGCCGAGAACAGGGGGTTTCCAGGCAGGTGGGAGGCAGAGTTCATGTTCACGGAGGTAAAAGGCAAACTTGTGTGTCTTTTATGTGGAGAAAGTTTGGCCGCAGATGCAGATAGAAAACTTGAGCCCCTTCCCAGCTGCCGGACCGTGGAAGAGAGGCTTTCTACCGCCGCGTTCCCGAGGGGACGGTTTGACGATAAACTCAACGTACTTGCCGCCGACGTCCGACGCCGATTTGCTGACTTTGAAACCCAAAAAAGCAGGTTCGCGCCGCTCGACGATCCTTTTGCAGTTGAATTGGAAAGCGAACCGTCAAACCTACAAATGGATTTGATCGAGCTCCGGTGCGAAGACACACGGAAGGAAAAACACGTGACCTGGTGCTGCTGAGTTTGCAGGTTTCATCTGGTCATAAATGCTCCAGCTCAGCGTCCAAGCTGCTCGGACGCTCTCTATGTTTGGCAGAACATGCCTGTGTGAACGACTGTCCTCTTCGGTGAAGCTCAACAAGACATCACACAGCAGCCGTCTCAGTCATAAACACCTTCACTCAACCCTGAGGACCTCCTCGCCTCAGAGCCAGACCCTGAACTTGGAAGAACTTGTGCAAAAGATGAGACGCCACCAAGTATCAGCTCAGCCTCAGACAAGGGATCGTCACAGAGCATGAACCTAGTTCTAGTTTTAATTCAGTTCAATTTATACATTTGTTTCTACAAGACATGTGATTTTAAGAAAGTATTTTTTTTTGTCTGTGTGCCATAGATTTTTGTATTTTAATTTGTTGTATTTATTTATCTATATTTATTTTTCAGTTAATGGACTAATTGCAGATTGGAGCCATCAGAAAGAATACAACTGATTTGATTTATTTATTTTTAATTTCTCATTTTACTATTTGAGAGCAGTAATTGATATGATCATAGAGCAGCACGATATTGCATTGTCAGTTTATAATGCATGCAATTTCATTTATGCATTAAGTCTTGGCTCAACAGGCTGTGTTCAGTCAGTTCAATATGTTTCAATAACACTGAATCAGTCCGGCCCTCGGATCAGAACAAATTTGTTTT
>NC_141304.1:16381115-16398615 GCF_037954325.1 Fistularia commersonii | reverse complement strand
CGAGGAATGCCCTGAAGGTGTGGACCCAGGGATGGAGATGGGCACGAGGTGCACGGGGGTACGGGTGCACGGGTGCACGGGGGTACGAGGGTACGGGGTTACGGGGGCATCGCTTCCCTCCTTTCGGTCCGATCTCTCCGTCCTCTCACGCAGAAAGAGAGCAGCGACTGTAAACGTCGCCGCTTCCTTTACCCTTCATCGTTTCCCCTCCTTTGTCAGACTTGTGTTCTGGTTTGGCTCCGCCCCTCCGCCCCTCCGCCCCGCCGCCTTTTATTTAATCAAATGAGGTGCACACACACACACACGTGCAGCAAAATGTGCGCTGAAAAAACAAAAAAAAAGTTTCTCCCAGAGTTTTCAGTGAGAAACAATACAAAACATAAAACGCGGCAGACGCAAAAGAGCGAGTTGTACGGAGGAAGAGGAAGAGGAGGAGGAGGAGGAGGAAACAAAAGCGCCAAGTTATTTTCTGTGGCATTTGAGGCTGTGCTGTGTGTACTTCTGACAGGTAGGGGTGGAGGGGGGCGCCGTGCACTGTGTGCCCCTGCTAATTGGCGTTGTTAGCGGGGCCATCCGCTGCGAATGGCGCTGATAGCTTTAGAGAGGTTTCTGCACAGAGGCGGGGGGGGGCATCGGGCCCGCTGAACCTGAGGGTCTTTATCAGGCCCAGCGGGGCGGAGGGGCCGGGGGGGCCGGGGGGGGCCGGGGGGGCCAAGGAGTCCAAAGAGCCGTGCACCTGTCAGCTTAAGGCTTTCCTTTCAAAGCCCAGGACGACACGCACAAAATAATGCACTATTGTGCGTGTGCGTGTGTGTGTGTGTGTGCGTGTGTGTGGGTGTGTGTGTGAGTGTGCATCTTTTTGCAAAAGTCCGGGTGTGCTATTTCCTTTTTCTTCTGCACCCCCCCCCCCCCCCCGCCCCCAAGCCCTTCAGGGTGGGGTTACACAGGGGGTGTGAGTTACAAGCCACCGGCCACATGAATGGTCCCTGCGCAGGACTGTATACACACACACACACACACACACACATGCACGCACCTGGACACCGGCACAATGTGACTGTGTGTGTTCTGGAGATAAAAAAAAAAATGATGTCAGGTTGCACCTCCATGTCCAAATCCAGGAAGTTACAAGCAGAGACCAGCTCCTCCTCCTCCTCCTCCCTTTATTCTCTTTCATTTCCCCTCCAGTGTCGGGGAAAGACCCTTGAGGCTATGTGGCTCTCTCTCTCTCTCTCTCTCTCTCTCACACACACACACACACACACACACACACAAACACATTGTGTGGAGGATCCCTGACGCAGCGGCGGTGGGAGGTGAGGTGTGCTGCATGGGGTGGAGTTTTCAAATAGAAACATCTCCATGGCTCCTCTTCATCCCTTTGATTAATTGTGTGTGTGTGTGTGTGTGAAACTGACAGCTTGTTGAGGGTCATGTGACCGCTGATGACGGCGGTGGTGTGTCTGTGTGTCGTCTCCTTGGTGCATCAACCCCTGGGATCCAAGCACCCCCTCCTGCAGGACCATCTTCATATGTGCTTCACCAGATTCACAGCGGCCAGAACCGGGCCGCCCATCGGCCCGCGGCCGGGACGCCGACCGGAGGCGGCGGTGGACTCCGAGCTCCGGCCCGAAGGTCCGGCTGCAACCGGGAAGGAAAGAGACCGGATCGCACTGAGCTGCCGGACACTCTGGAAGCACGCCGGCGGTTGGCCGTGTCCGACAACGGAAGAGAATACAGGTTCCTCACGGGACCTCACAGGTTCGGATGTTTTCAAGAATATGAAACAGATTTGAAATTTTCCTCCTGAAACCCAACTCAGGTGGCGCCGGTTCGGCCCGACACGCCCTGTACTCACAGGCCACGGCCCGGATGGAGAAGGTGGGAAATGATAAAAGGCGAACGTTCATTCATTCGTTCGTTCATTCGCTCGTTTGATATTGACGCCGCGCATCCTGCGTGCCGTGTGGGTTCCCGAGCCTATCCCTTCCGTGATTGGCCGAGAGGCGGAGCTCGCCCCAAACCGTTCACCGCGTACAGAGATGTGCGACCTTCAGGTCACACGAAGACGTCTGGACGGCGGAAGGTCTCCGGCCAACCTCCTGCACGCTTCAGGCCCGTACCAGACGCACGGCTGAAAAGCGGGAGAGGATTCCGACCCGCGGCCTCGCAGAGGTGGCGTGCTGGCAGAGGTGGCGTGCTGGCAGAGGTGGCGTGCTGACGCGTGCTGACGCGTGCTGACGCAGGACCGGCGTACGTGTGTGACGTTCCAGGAGAAGAGCTGAACTTCAGCGGTGGAGCAGCAGCCCTTCAGCAGGTGAGTGGATGTCAGCACAGGTGTAGACACACTCTGCCGAGGGAGCTCAGGTGGCCTGGGATTCTCAGTGGAGAGAAGGTCAAAGGTCAGGACACCTGGGCCGTGGACACTGCCGCCGGCCGGTGCTCAACCGGGGGGGCAGAGGGGGGCGTCTCCATGGTTACGCTCCTCTGATCACACCCAACTTCAGAGCTCTGCGAATCCCCTCTGATAATGTTTAGCATGCGGCGGCGGCGGCGGCGGCGGCGGCCCCCCAAGGTAATCCTCTGGCCGGCAGGAGCGTCAGAAACATGATTCACAGTGCGGAGGGTGTGTGTGTGTGTGTGCGTGTGTGTGTGTGTGAGGGGTGTAATGGGGCATGTTTGTAAATAATCTCTCTGTCACGGTGGTAAATATCGGTTTATTTAACAAGCATCACATCACAGGAGCACTTTCACCCTCCGCCGCTCCGTCTCCTCCTCGCCCCGTCCGCCGCCGCCGCCACCGCCGTCACAGCAGAGCATTAATAATAATAACAATGATAAACAGAGAGGGGAGATAACCACGGTGTGTGTGTGTGTGTGTGTGTGTGTGTGTGTGTGTGTGTGTGTGTCGAGGAGGCCCTGCTCTCATCCAGCTTACAGTGCTTAGCCCCCATTAAAGATAGCATGCTGAGGGGTGGGTGGTGGCGGTGGCGGCGGCTCACGGCGGGAAAATAAGAAGCTGTTATTTTGCATGATATTAAGCAGATGAAAGCGTGCGGCTGGCGAGGACAGGAGGAGCGCCGGAGAAGACAGAGGGGCGGGGGGGCTCGCTGAAAGAAGAATGTAAATAGCGGCTGGCAGACTTATCGGGCAGAACGCTGTCAGACGTGCATGTGTGTGCGTGTGCCTGTGTGTGTGTGTGTGTGTGTGTGTGTGTGTGTGTGTGTGTGTTATCGTGTGCAACACTGTCAGGAGGCCCATTGTTTGGGAGGCGATAAAAGGCAATTTCCCAGAAGCCCCTTGTAGAACCGACGCTTGGCTTAATTTGAGGGCCATTTCCCGTGACAGTGGTGACAGTTTATACATCTCTCTCCCTCTCTCTGCATTCCCTCATATCCCTGCTCTGCACGCCCCTCGCGCACACACATGTGTGTGTGTGCGCGCGTGTGTGTGTGTGTCTCACTTTGTAGTAAAAAGGCTTGTATTCATGTCAGTGTTTATTGGTGTCTCCGTGGCGTTTTCCCTCCCAGCAGCAACACCTGATCCGCTAATACCTGTCGCTGCAAACAGAAACACACACACACACACACACACACACACACACACACACACACACACACACACACACACAGTCTCATGCGTCCATCAGATGGGAATGTTTTCCCCTCTGCCCTGTCCTGGTCTTGCCCCGCTGCCGAGCGCTGTGAGCCGAGCTGCCATCAGAGGAGAGCGTGTCCTCTCATCATCCTGAGAGAGGGCCTATTAGAGGAGCGGGGGATGATGGGAGGCGGGGAGGAGAGAGGGAGGAGAGAGGGAGGAGAGAGGGAGGAAAGAGGAAAGAAAAGACGAGAGATCGCAGGTTCAGGGCAGGATAATTGACATGGTGGCTCCCATCGCCTGCGGAGGAGGAGTTTTTCTTCTTTTCTCCTCTACAAGGCCATCAGTGACAGAGCAAACAAGAAACAGTGCAGGATGCACAAAGGCACATGTACAGTGAACACACACACACACACACACACCACACATAGTGTGTTTTCCAAACTTTCCTGCTTTTAGGACTGTTTCCCCAAACTTCTGTGTGGAAGCACAAGTGTGGCGTCGCATCCAGTCACCCCTCATCCGTGACCCCCCGTGCACGTCGCAGGGTCGTCCGTGAGGTGACGGACAGGCGCTCCTTCCCCGTCCGCCCCCGGCCTTTTCTCGGCACACCTGCGCGCCGACCGTGGACGGCATCGGCGTCTCCACGGCTCCCGTCAGGCTGCGGGCCACACACACACACACACACACACACACACACACGTAGATCTATATTTTAATTTGGGGGGCTTCGGTTTCCAGGCGAGGACAAAGGCAGGATGAGCCTAGAAAGGAACTAATGCATTTCTTCTTTTAAGCCAGCGACTGGAGTCGCCCAGACAAAGATAAGGCTGCACGTCTATCTACTTACTATAATCTATAACCTATAAAGGGGGGCGGGGGCTCCTGGCCATTCTGTTCCTTAACTCTGTTATCATTCTTCAAAGCTGAGCTCTCATACTTTCTTCCTGTTCCAAGGCTGTTTTATTGTATCGCGGAGAGGAACTATTCTTACTGTATGTATTTTTTTGATTTTATTATTATTACGCTCCATTGTCTGCGGAGAATTCCCCTCGCCGGTGGTCCCGCCGAACAAAGCCGGCCGAGGTAGCTTTGATAAAGTCACTCTTCCCCTCGACGTGGGGGCGCTATCTGCCCTTGATGAATCCGCCTCCGGTGAAAAGTGGATATGCCGTAATCTAGCCGGCCACGGCCGAATAAAGGATAAATACTGTAAAGTCTTTAAAAAGTCACAGAAAAGGTTTTCCCTTATTATCCGAAGCCGGGCGCTTTCAACGGAAGGCGCTTTCCGTGGACGCTGGGAGGACCGGCCTCCTTCTCCTTCTCCTTCTCCCGTCCGCTCGGCGCCGCAGAGGAAATGAGAGGACTGTTATTTCAAACTTAATAATGTAACACGACTCCATCAGGACAACGCCGCTCTATCAAACCGCGGCGATCTCTGGAGATAATTTAATCGGCAAATGCCAAACTGCCACGGCACATTTAGGTGTAATTTTCCTCCGTGCAAAGGTAATTTGTTTCGGTATTATGAATTAATTAAAGCCTAACAATGATGGAGTTGGCCGAGGAAGGTCTAATCAACAGGCCCTCGAAGACGGATTGATTCTCCGTCCTCCTCCTCCCGCCGCCCCGCCGTGCTGCTTCCTCCTCGTTGTCACATTTTGGATTTGCACTGCTTTCCCTCTTCATCCGCCCGTCTGGGCCGCCGCCGCCGCTCCACTTCTGTTTGTTCGTAAATATACACGCCGATATATCTTCCCGTCGCTCAATCGTTCCCGCGGCCGCGTCATTCTCAGGCGTACGCGCACGCCACGGGGCACCCGAGCGCGTCCCCTCGGCCCGCCAGCCCCCCCGTCCTCCCCGGGCACACGGCGGGCCGAAAACACACCGCGCCGTAAATCAGGAGTTGTAACACGCAGACGGGCTCTTCTCACGCACACAACACACATGGCAGGTGTTATCTGCTCGTCAGATCTCGCCGAGCAGAGGCCTCAGCGAGCGCTCCCGCACGTGCACGCGCACGCAGGCATTCAAGGGAATGTCCTGTAAATACAACAGCGGCCTCAGCGAACAATAACAACACATGTGCGGCGCCGCTCGGTCAATGTTTGCCGTGCCGGCTCCAGATAGGCAGCGCGCCGTACGTGGCTCGCACAAAGGGCCCGGCGACGGCGGCGTGGCCGCTTCCCCGCCGCCGCGCCGCCGTCGCTCAAAACCTCCGACCGCAATGTGGAATGACGAAAAAAACACGGGAGCGCGGCGTGCGTGCCGGGCCCGAAAATGGGGGTGCATTCCTGCTCCGGCCTGGAGGGGGGCCATAAAAGGAACAAGGTAAAGAGGGTCAGTGTGAAACGGCTTAAGATAAATCAGCTCGGTAAGACAAACATTGTTTAGTGACAGGTCTTGGGTGTGTGTGTGTGTGTGTGTGTGTGTGTGTTTGTTCAGGTTGTTCTGAGGCACCTCTGCAGATGCAGAGGAGCTCCTCCAGAACAACACGCCGGGCCTCAAAGCCCGCTCTCACCGCGGAGGGCGACGAAGGTACGGGAGGATCCGAGCAGGAGGTCTGACCTCCAACGCTTCATCTGAGAAGAGGATTCAGACGAGGTGAAGCAGTGAAGGCCTTCTGGCTGCCGCCAGTCTCACCCCTCACATTTCACACCCAGGTTCTCCGTTCACCACCGGTGCTGATTATCGGGCTGAAATGTCCGATAAAAATCTCCTCCTGACAGATTTCCACCTCCTCCACCTTCTCCTCCGTCCCCCCCCCCCCCCCCCCCCCCCCCCCCGCCCCCCCGCTGAGCTCCAGACGCCCACAATTCATCCGTTAATCACGGCGTGGAGACGGCGAGCAGATGACCGATTTAAATAATCCATTTTTTTCCGAGATGCCCAATCAGCGCCGTGCTCCTGGGGTCTACCTCACCGCCGCTGGACACACACACACACACACACACACACACACACACGCACACACGCACACACACGCAAACACAGAGCACCTTATTACTCTTTATTAATCTGCAGGGTGTTAATTGAATCTCCCCTGAGTCGGAGCCGTACCTGCATCCTCTCTCTCATTATCACTCAATGTGCCTTTGGGTGGGGGGGGGGGCTGGAGATGGGGTGGGGGGGCAGGGTGTGTGTGTGTGTGTGTGTGTGTGTGTGTGTGTGTGTGTTGGGGGGCAGGGTGGAGGTGGGGGTTGCAGGAACAGGACCTGGCTGCCTCCTGCTTCTCCTTGGTCTCCATTGCAGGAGAAGCAGCAGCAAAGGAGATGGAGGTGGAGGAGTTTGAAGATCTTGTGACTCCTGGTGCCTCCTCCTCCTCTGAGGTCCCTTCGGTTCACGCCGTCGCCGCGGAGACGGAGGCCTGGGCACCGCACGTGTGCACGGACACATGCACGTGCACATAAACGCAGCGGAGCTTATTATTCTTATTAATCTGCCAGGGTCTAATAGAAACCTCCCCGAGTCTCTGCTCCTGCCCAGCATCTGCCAAGGTGCCTTTGGAGGAGGAGGAAGAGGAGAAGGAGCAAGGAGGAGGAAGAGGAGGAGCCCAGGCCTCCTCCCTCAGGCCTGCAGTCCATCTCTCTGAAGGCCTGGTGTCAGATGTTCTTCAGCCTGGTGGTTCTCCTGTCGCACCTCCACCCCCTGCTTTCTCAGCTCCGGTCCGTCCAGCAGCAGCAGCTCTGCAGCCACGATCATCTCGATAATTTGGAGGAGCGACTGAGTCGGGTTCGTATCTTCTGAGGGAAGGTTCTGATCATCTGGCTTAAACTGTCTGCTTTGTGCTGAACGTCCACCAACACAGCCTGATGTTTGCTCCTCAGCTCCTTCCTGTTCCTGGCCATTGGTTTGTCACCATCCTCCTTTAGATCTCTCTCTCTCACACACACACACACACACACAAACACACACACACACACACACGCACACACTTGCAGGCACACAATAGCACCTGTCTGGGCCCGTGGGTGTTTGGCTTTTGTCGAGCTGTGAAGAAGATCCGTCTATCAGGACGTGTGGATGCGTGTGGAGATCCAGGCCTCTGGAGATTGGCTTCTCAGCAAGATGAAAGTATGACAACGGGCCTGGAAGCGGGCGGCTCAGACCAGCCGCGCCCCGCCGGTCGACGAGGAGGGAATCCTGCAGGTGACGGTTCAGGTAAGATGATGTCGGCAGAGACGAGACAGCGGCGTCGGAGAGGAGGCGGGTGTGAGGAGGGGCGGAGCCAGGAGCCTCTGGAGGAACCGGGCGCAGAACCCGGACGGCCGAGGTGGACGGAGAGGCACGGGGGGGGCGGAGACTCTGCAGGAGGGAGGATGGAGGACAGGGACAAAATGGAAGGAGGAACAAACGGGACCAGGACCGGTTCCTGGATGCAGGGGACACACAATAATCATCAGGCATGGAACCAACGACGGGATGGGAAGCAAACAGAAGTCTGTAGGCCATCTGGGCTGGTCTCTGGGACCCCCTGGTCCCTCCTTGCGCCGTCATTGGGCCCGAAGCCAGGAGACCAGAACCTTGAGGCTGGATGCTGGATGATGCACACACACCAGCTCCAGACCAGGTGGTCTACCATCAGATCCTGGAGTCCAGCCCACGAGACCAGGTGAGTAGCTAGTCTGTGCCTGCCTCACTGGGGGGGAGAGCGTGTGTGTGTGTGTGTGTGTGTGTGTGTGTGTGTGTGTGTGTGTGTGTCAGGAGAGAGGGGCGCCTGATTAGTACCACTCTGAGAGTAATTACCTTAATTAAAGCAGTAATGTGGAGATGGGGCTGTCAGGGGAGGTTGAGCGACAGCCATCGGATCTCATCGCATCCAAAAAATGAACCAATCAGGATCCAGCAGAGGCGGGATGTCTGGAAGGTTCCTGGTGCCACGGTCCTGACCTCTGACCCGCACCCAGGTCAGAGGTCAGGAGTCAGAGTGACCGTGGCGGGAAGCCGTGAGACGTGCAGACATCTCCAAGCAGGGGAAGTTCTGCAACTCTGGAATGAGTCTGTGGACGGAGGTGATCCTCCATGTGAAGGACGGGTCCGGCTGACGGGGGGAGGGCCCCTGGACCCGGGTGCACGGCCCCTGGCCCCTGGCCCCCGGCCCCCGGCCCCCGGCTCCCGGCCCCCGGCCCCCGGCCCCGGGGTGCACGGCTGTCAATCACGGCGGGGCAACAGGTGGAGCCACACGGCGGCCGCCACAGAGGCCCTCTCTTTATGCTAGCATGCTAACTGCTAGCAGACCGCCGGAGCAGATCCGGAGCAGCTCCGGATCTCCGACGTCAATTTGTCCTCTCGTGCACGTCGACTCTGCCGGGGCGCCGGTGCGAAGACGCCTCGGCAGCGAGATCAAATCACAACCTCGCCGCCGCAGACAGTTCTACACACTGCAGCTCGAAGGTGACTGCCTGTGTGTGTGTGTGTGTGTGTGTGTGTGTGTGTCAGTGTTGGAACCACAAGTGAAATAACATCTTTGTGATGGAGTGATAATGAAAATAATAACATCCCTGACAAAATATGCATAAAGGTAATGATGAATGCCATCTCTCTCTCTGGGAGAGACACATCAGAGGCGTGGTGGTTAAAGGAAAACAGAGGCCGGCGTCTCCCACCCTCAAATTATCTGCCGCTTTCACATTTCACTGATAGCACAGATGAGAGCTGAGGAAAATGGACACACAATTATGCTCACTTGTCGTATATTAATACTGCTTCTTGACATCTTCCATGGACCCTGAGCTGTCATCTCTTTGTCTGCTTTAATTGAAAATTAATGGTTAGTGTGTTGCCTAGGCAACCGTGGCGATGGGTAGCGAGTCACACTCGGGGAGACACCGGTGGCATTGTTTGTCCTGTCTGACCTTGGAAGTCAGGAGAGAAGAAAGGATGGGGGGGGGCAAAATAAGACATTAAAAAGAGAATGGGGAGGCACCGGAGCGAGGAGGGAAAATAAAATAAAGTTATCGTGGCCGCATTATGGCCGCCAGAGAGAGAGAGAGGGAGAGCGAGAGAGAGAGAGAGAGAGAGAGAGAGAGGAGAAGATATGATGTCAAAATGCCAAATGGGGAGAATTGCGTTTGAGTAGGAAAGCAGAAAAAGGCCCGGCGATTCTTCTCGCCGTCCACAGGATTACCTTTGTGCTGATGGAGTCAGAGGGTGCCTGATGGCCCAGCAATCATCTGCACGCAGTGGGGCCCTGCTAGTGTGTGTGTGTGTGTGTGTGTGTGTGTGTGTGTGTGTGTGTGTGTGTGTGTGCGAAGGCGCTGCTGTTTACAAATCCATCAGTGTGGACACAAAGCCGAGCGGACCGTGCCTTCGAGGCCGGGCGTCTGCTGATTGACACAGAGGCCGTCCAACGCCGGGGTCGCAGGCGCTCCGGAGAAAGACGTCTATCGCGGTAGAAGATAATCGATGACTCCTGGGACGGAGGGCGGACACACACACACACACACACACACACACACACCTGGATGCCGGCGCTCAGAGGAAATGGGAGGGACGTCCTCCGACAGACAGCCTGACCGTCGGGGACGGGAGCGTGACGTGCACCGTGTTTCCCGCTGTGACGAGAAGCTCCGTCCTGCAGGGGAGCGACGCTCGTACCTTCTCTGACTGGCAGGAAACATCTGGACTTGTGTGTTCCTGTGAGGAGCTCCTGATCTTCATCCTCCTGCTCTTCATCCTCCTGATCTTCATCCTCCTGTTCTTCTGTCTCCCATCGTTCTGAAGTTCAGATTCATGGCTGCGGGGGCCTGACCCCTGACCCCCTGACCCCTGACCCCTGACCCCCTGACCCCCTGACCCTGTGACCTCATTCTGAAGGCCACCTTCATCCTTGGCCTCCCTGTTTTAGCAGCGCACCCACTGCAGTTCACACACTCCACACACACACACACACACACACACACACACACACACACACATCGTAGCCTGTGTTGGTGCGTAGATGGATGACCATCCCCTGCAAAGGACTGGTACACTTTGGATCCTTCATGGTGTGTGCCGGTCCTTTTTCCCGGGTACTTGTACTGGAGGAAAGGCTATGCGGGGAGGACGACATTGTGCAGAACATAGAGATCAGACGGCTCAGGTTGAGTGTGTTTGTGTGTGTGTGTGTGTGTGTGTGTGTGTGTGTGTGTGTCCAGAGTTCTTGAATTTCCTTTGTCGGCGGCCATTTTGGCAGATTTGGCAGTGTGTTTGCCTCCGGTTGTCTGGTCATACACACCAAATATTGATGGCTGATCGGCGATCGATGGATCACTGATAGACATCAGCGCCCGTCTCGCTCCTGCTGCTGAAGGGTTTGACGTGCACGCTGATAGACGTGCACAGGAGCCGCCGGACAGCTGAGAGCTCCGGCTCCACCGGGAGGCTGTGCTGCTGCTCAAACTAACCCGAGCTGGGGGGAGGAGGGGGGGGGGGGGGGCAGGTCCTGGGGTTGAAACGGGATGTGAAAGGAGGAGGAGGAAGATGGAGAGAGAGAGAGAGAGAGAGAGAGAGAGAGAGAGACGAGTGGATGGCTTTTCCATATTGCATGTGTAGAAGAATCCATCATCTGGAGGCGCCATGATGTGCGTCATTCACATCAAACTTTCCAAATTAAAGCCCCCCCCACATCGCTCTCTCACCATCAGGCCTGTGTGTGTCTTCACATGTACACACACACACACACACACACACACACACACACACACACACACACACACACTTCCCCTGCTTTTCTTTTCCATGAGAAGGACTGAGGCTGCTGGTTGGCGTTGCTCTGTAGCGACGGCGGCGGCGTAGCCCCGGGATGCGGCGCCCGTCTCCGAGCTGCCAGGCGGGGCGTTGTCGGTTATCTTATCTGATGAGAGGAACTGGTGGTGAATTTTATTTGCACGCGGCGCCGCCGCTCAAATGGCATTTTGAAAGCCTCCTCGGCGGCGACGGGCTGTGATTGTACGCTTGGCGAGCAAACAAGTGTAGCAGATGCTATCAGGCTTGGCCTACTTAGCCGGCCCGCGCGCCGCTACCATCGCACAAACCTCCGCCCGCCGGCGTCTGCCTCCACCCGCATTACAAACAGCCGTCTGTGGCGTTTGAGCCGCCATCTTCCTCGCCCCCCCCCCCCTCCAGGCTATCGTCTGTTAGCGTCATGCTAACACTAAGAAACAAAATGTCTGCCGATCGGGCGGTGGGATAGGAAAGGGAGGAGGCCGTAAGCTCTCTCCCGCCCTGCGATTGGCCGCCGAGGGATCGGGGGCGGGTGCAAGATGGCCGACCGGAGAAAGGGTCGGAGGAGCGAGCAGGTCAGAGGATGACGCTTGGACAGACACATGGCGGCGCCGTGGCTCCGTCCCGACGCTCCGCCTGCTTCTGCTGGTGAAGGTCCTCCTCACCCACCCCTGCCTGGACTGCAGTCCTGTCAGCCTCCATTTGTACTGGACTGTACCCCCCCTGCATCCCCCTGCACCCCCCTGCACCCCCCCACCCCCAGTGCAGCCTGACCTCTGCACCCCCCCGTCCTTCAGATTGGTTTGAAATACTCAGCAGATTAAGGCACAGCCATGAAAGCTCACATTAGCCATATATTAAAAATCCCTCCGGTCGATAATCCAGGTATTTGTCAGAATCAAACACGGGGAGCAGAGAGGCTGCGGCGGCGGCGGCGGCGGCGTGACGAGCCGACGCAGGCGGACACTTTGTGAGGGGGAATTATCAGCAGAGACAGTTTAGCAGAACGTGGCCCACACAAGGAACGTCCTCCAGGACCATTATTGAAATTCACTCAGGTCCGACCCGTGGACTGCAGAGACAACGGGGACACTCCACGACCTCTGATGACCTTCACTCTCCCTGCCTGCCCCCCGTCCCTCACACACACACACACACACGCACACACACACACACACACACACACTCACAGTGACCTGTAATGAGGAAAGACTGATGAGTGTAAAGTGTGTTTCCCTAATCCACTGCCATGTATGTGTGTGTACGTCTAAAAGAGTATTCCTTTGTATCTGCTAATGATGAGGAGCCGCTGTCAAAATGTCAAAAAAATATAGCAAATATTGACACTATCAGAATTGATAATCTTAATATCCCAATAATTGATGATATTAATGATCAATTGATAATTGATAATTAAAGGCAGGCGCTGTCAGAGCGGTCTGAGACGGGTGTGAGACAGCGGGGCGACCAGAAGGCCGGAGCCCCCCCGCGTCCGTCCATCCGTCCGTCCGTCCGTCCTTCTGCCCGTCCTTCCGTCCGCGGCGGCGGCGGCGAGCTTCATGCCGCGGCAGATCCACAAGGACGTTTCCATATAAAAGGCGGTTATATTCATAAACAGGCCCGGCTGCATCTTTGTCACGGAGACCAGAGACGGGGCTCGTGTTGGGCCGGCGGGGGGGCGGCGGCGGTCCGGGGGACGGGGGCGCAGGTCAAAGGAAGCCATTCAGCCTTTCACAACCACAGGTGACATTCACAAACATGTCTGGCAGATGTCAATATCCAGGTATAATTAATTCCACATCAAAACTTCTGGAGAGACTGACTGCATTCAGTCACTTTCAACCCCCAAGGTTGTAAAACCTACAGGACATTCAGCTTTCTGTTTTATTCCACTCCAATGAGAGAACCTGCGACGTAGCGGAGATGGCTCTTTACAACGGGCGAGGACAAAAACAGCCCGTCCTCAATGACGACAGGAAAAATACAAATAATAAAATAAAGTAAAATAAAAAGGTGGCTCATTAGAGAGAGAGAGAGGTAGAGAGAGAGAGAGCACATGTATCTCCAATGCCAAAATAATCCCCCGCTTTCATTGGATGTTTTTTTGAATGAGGGTGTCGGCCGTCGCTCGGGCCGAGCGCGTCGTGTCAAAGTGCAAGGAGATTTCCAGGCGGGGTGACGGGCAGGTAATTACTCAGACACACTGGCCAGACCACACAACCGTCACTCTTATTCATACCCAGAACCACGTCAATTGCACTCCTCTTTTGTTGACTCTATTACTATTATTATTTGTAGTATTGGTAGTATTAGTCGTCATGGTATTAGTGCAGCCTCGGGGCGGCACTGGCGGTGTCTCCCTGTGCCGGTCCAGAGCCCGGATAGATGCAGAGGGTTGCGTCAGGAAGGGCATCCGGCGTAAAACTTTTGCCAAAACCAAACATGCGAGTCAACCATAACTATACCATACCGGATCGGTCGAGGACCGGATTAACAACGACCGCCACTGGTACTGATGACCTACAGGGTACTAATGGAAACTGGGCTACTGGAGGTCAAAGAAGGAGAGGAGGAAGGTGTGTTCAGAAGCAGAGAGAGAAGGAAAGGAAAGAGTCTGGGACTGAGAGGAGGGACTCTGAATATTGGGAATATTGGGACAGGAAAAGGTAGAGAGTTGGTGGACATGATGCAGAGAAGGAAGGTGGATATACTGTGTGTCCAGGAGACCAGGTGGAAAGGTAGTAAGGCTAGAAGCTTAGGAGCAGCTTTAAGTTGTACTATTATGGTACTGACAAGAAGAGAAATGGAGTAGGAGTTATCTTGAAGGAGGAGTTTGTTAGGAACGTCCTAGAGGTGAAAAGAATGTCAGATAGATTTATGAGTCTGAAACTGGAAATTGAAGGTGTGATGCTCAATGTTGTTAGTGGCTATGAACCACAGGTGGGATGTGAATCTGAAGAGGAGGAGAAGTTCTGGAATGAGTTGGATGAAGTGATGCAGAATATTCCCAGAAATGAGAGAGTGGTCATTGGTGCAGACTTCAATGGACATGTTGGTGAGGGCAATAGAGGGGATGAAGAAGTGATGGGCAGATTTGGTATCCAGGATAGGAATGCAGAGGGACAGATGGTGGTAGATTTTGCAAAAAGGATGGAAATGGCTGTAGTGAACACCTTTTTCCAGAAAAAAACAGGAACATAGGGTAACTTATAAGAGTGGAGGTAGGAGCACGCAGGTAGACTACATCTTGTATAGACGAGGTAACCTGAAAGAGATCAGTGACTGCAAAGTAGTTGTAGGTGAGAGTGTAGCCAGACAGCATAGGATGGTGGTTTGTAGGATGACTCTGGTGACAAGGAAGATGAAGAGGACAAAGGCAGAGCAGAGGACAAAGTGGTGGAAACTGAAAAGGGAGGAGTGTTGCATGGTTTTCAGGGAGGAGTTGAGAAAGGGTCTGGTTGGTCAGGGTGAGCTTCCAGATGATTGGACAACAACAGCTAGTGTTATCAGGGAGACAGGTAGAAGAGTACTTGGTGTGTCATCTGGAAGGAAAGTAGATAAGGAGACTTGGTGGTGGAATGAGGAAGTGCAGGAGTGTATACAGAGAAAGAGGTTAGCAAAGAAGAAGTGGGATACTGTGAGGACTGGGAGTTCAGGGAGATACAGCGTAAGGTAAAGATTGAGGTAGCAATGGCAAAACAAAGGGCGTATGATGACTTGTATGCTTGGTTGGATAGTAAGGAGGGTGAGAATGATCTATACAGGTTGGCGAAACAGAGAGATAAAGATGGAAAGGGTGTACAACAGGTCCGGGTGATTAAGGACAGAGAGGGAAATGTATTGACAGATGCTGGAAGAGTGAAGGGAAGATGGAAAGAGTACTTTGAAGAGCAGATGAATGGGGAAAATGAAAGAGAGGCAAGGGTAGAAGAGGGGACTATTGTAGACCAAAAGACCAAAGTAGCGCAAATTAGTAAAAGTGAAGTGAGGAAGGCATTGAAGAGGATAAAGAGTGGAAAAGCAGTTGGTCCTGATGATATACCTGTGGAGGTGTGGAAGTGTCTAGGAGAGGCAGTTTCTGACTGGATTATTCAACAGGATCTTAGAGAGTGAGAAGATGCCTGAAGAGTGGAGACAAAGTGTGATGGTGCCTATTTTTAAGATGTTCAGAATTGCTGAACTCGGGTGGAACGGTGAGGCTACAGGGAGTGGAGATCAAGAAGCTAGAGGATTTCAGATACTTGGGGTCAACAGTCCAGAGCGTAGGAGAGTGTGGAAAAGAGGTGAAGAGACGGTCCAAGCAGGTTGGAATGGGTGGAGAAAAGTGTCAGGGGTACCAAGAGATAGAAGACTATTGGCCAGGATAAAAGGAAAGGTGTACAAGACAGTGGTGAGACCAGCGATGATGTTTGGACTAGAAACTGTTCCAATGACCAAAAGACAGCAGGCAGAACTAGAGGTTGCAGAGATGAAGATGTTGAGGTTCTCTTTGGGAGTGACCAGGATGGAGAGGATCAGGAATGAGTCTATCAGAGGAACGGCACATGTTAGATGTTTTGGAGAGAAGGTCAGAGAAGCCAGGCGGAGATGGTTGGGTCATGGACAGAGGAGGGATAGAGAATATATTGGTAGACGGATGCTGGAATTGGAGCTGCCAGGCAGGAGGTCTGGAGGAAGACCAAAGAGAAGATTTATGGACGTAGTGAGAGAAGATATGAAGGTAGTTGGTGTGAGAGAGGAGGATCCAGAGAATAGGGTTAGATGGAGAAAGTGGACTCGCTGTGGCGACACCTGAAGGGAAAAGCTGAGAGAAGAAGTAGTCATGGTATTGTTGTTATTATTATTGCTGTTATTATTATTATTGTTATTATTGTTATTATTATTACTATTATTCATAATTATAATTATAATAATAATAAGAGTGGTATCAGTTGTAGTAGTCATAGTAGTATTGTTATTCTATATTATCATTAGTAGGATTATACTATTCATTTTTATTATTATTATTACTGCTTTTGGTTTTATTTTTATTATTATTAAGTGTATTGTTATTATTATTATCATCGTTATTTCTGATTGTTTTGCCGTTGTTATATATAGTATTATTTCTGTCATTATTCATATAGTTGTTGTTGCTCCGTCCTGCTGCCGGCCTCAGGATGGAGTCTGAGTTGTATCAGGCTGTTCTGGATGTCAGCTGAGCGCTGACGGCCACCCCGATGTGACAGAGCTCTGCGGACTGTGTCTCTGTCTGCTGCATTGAATATCTCCCAGCACACACACACACACACACACACATACACATACACACACACACACACACACGGGGGACTGCAGGCATACCTCAAAGGTTGCCTGAAGAAAAGCCACCTTCCTCCGCATCCCTCCATCTCTGCCTCAACCCTCTGAGTGACAGCACACAATGAAGGGGTGCAGGAGCCTCCACCTGGGGGGGACAAAGACCCTCGCTGCCGGGCGTCCTGGGGGAGCGCCAGGCGGACCCAAGATGTGAGCACGCCGGAGAGCGATAATGTCAGCCTCGGAGATACCGAGTGTCATTTTACACAGGCACACATCAAAAAAGACAGGGGGGGGGGGTGCTGGGGGGGGGGGGGGCAGCGTGTCATTTGTTTGCTTTGATACAAGATCACACTGGGGGGGACACACCGGGCAGCACCGTGTGTGTGTGTGTGTGTGTGTTGTATGTCTTGCAAGAGTGTATTTCTAAAACACTGCAGTACCTGGGCCTCTGGTGGCATCATGGGGGGGGGGTTGATGGAGGAACCAGCCCCCCTCCTGCAACACGCCAAAGTACTACAAGTACTTCCCACTGGAACACGTGTTACATCTTCACAGTTTGGTGGCAAAGCTGCATGGAGGAGTGTAACGTGTGTGTGTGTGTGTGTGTGTGTGCGTGTGTGTGTGTGTGTGCGTGTGCGTGTGCGTGTGCGTGTCATTTGCCAAGAGAAATGTTCAGTCCTAACCTCATCGACATTTCTATCTCTTTTTGGGTAGTCTTGTGTGTGTGTTTGTGTGTGTGTGTGTGTGTGTGTGTGTGTGTGTGTGTCTTCCAGTTATTTTTCACACCAGCTGGCTGCAAACCCGTTGCCGGTCCTGACTTTTTCTTCACAAGTGCTTAAAAAATGGAGTGAGTCCTTGAGGCATAGAACAAGATCCTTCCTCACATTGCACTGGA
>NC_141304.1:16363615-16376115 GCF_037954325.1 Fistularia commersonii | reverse complement strand
CACACACAGGCGCGCACACACACTCCCGCTGTGTTTTTACGCGCTGCCGTTTCCCGCCGAACGTCGACTTCTTTAATTTGTCATAAATAGAACATCCGGCGGGGAAAATGAAAAGCAAGAAAATAACCCGGTGTTTCCGGTGACGGCGGTCGGCGCGGTGACCGGAAGTGCGCGGCGAAAATGTGGAATTAAATGTCAACTCGAAATTAAAATAGAAACCGGAAGTGGCAAAAGGCGTGAAGCTCGGCATCGAAGCGGCGGGTCGGGCGGCTGAAATTTAAACCGGATTATTCGTGAAATGTACACGTTTGATAATTTCATTCGAAGCCCCAGATTACACCCCGTGCACGTCCGCGTGTCCGTGAGCCCCAGGCGAGAGTCTAATCCCCGGGCCTGCGGTGCGTTCAAGTGACTTCAGAAGGTCTGTGGATTCCGGACTCCTGTCGGCCTTCGCCTCTTATTTTAGATCCTGCTGTTCTGGGCGCCCCGATATCCACGCCGTTGGTCTGGTTGTTGTTCTTCTTACTAGCGTTATTAGTTTTGGTATGACTGGCGTTATCATTGTGCCGGCTATTATTCCGGGCCGGCGTGCCGCTGCCGTGGAGCCGCCGGGCCGGGAGGAGTCAGACGGCTTCCGCGTTCACCTGAGTGGTTTCCCAGGGCCGGAGCCTTCGGCAGGGAGGAAGAGGAAGAGGAAGAGGAGGAGAAGGAGGAGGAGAGGAAGTTTGTACGTTTGCAGGAAGCCAGATGTTTCAGTGACGGATTGACTTTCTCTTCTGCCCTTCGTCTCCTCTTCCTCTCCGATATGCTTTTGGTGCCATGTTGGTAAACTGAAGATTTTCAGCTCGCTCCTGTGTGTGTGTGTGTGTGTGTGTGTGTGTGTGTGTGTGTGTGTGTGCGCACGCGTTCACGGTCAGGGTGTGCCTGTCGTCGTGCACGAGGGCCGTCTAGAGTCGTCCGATAATGTGTGAATCTGGTGCGCTTTAAAAACCCCTTCAGCCGGATAAAAAGCCGTCGACGTGATTGTGTCGGCCCATAAACTCATTCAGAGTCCTCACCTCCTGCATGGCTCTGGGGGGGGGGGCTGAGTGCAGGCGAGTGTGTGTGTGTGTGTGTGTGTGTTCACCTGTCCTGCCGGAGCGAGAGTGTGCACGGCTCTAAATGTCCTGTGCGTCTGCGGCGCCGAGGGCCGTCCGTCCGTCCGTCCGTCCGTCCGTCCGTCCGTCCGTCGGTCTCTCAGCGGCGCCGGCGGTGTCATTAAAGCCCTCGTGCAGGCGAGGCGGGCCTGAGTGGGCTCCCGGCGCCGGAGCCACGCTGGAGAGCGCCCGCCTGTGACACGGCTATACGTGCAGGTTTGACCTGCGATGGATACCCACGGGCTCGCCCCCACCCGCCGCGCCGCCCGCCTAAAAGCTGAAATGGTTAAAAGAACGGCGCGGACGGTCCGGAGGAAGGCGGCTGAAAGCAGATTTATATTTTTAAAGTGGAATCGTTTCAAGTGTCGGCGCTGAAACGGCCGTTAGTGCGTTCAGATGTGTGTGAGGGTGCCGGCGGAAAAAGGAAAATAGAGCTGCCGCCGCTTGAAAACAGCCCTGCAATTAAAACACTCAGTGGTGTGTGTGTGTGTGTGTGTGTGTGTGTGTGTGTGTGTGTGTGCGCGAGCTCTTCCTGCAGAATGGACTCCTGCTTCTGTTCCACCACGTAAAGCAAAGGCAGATTCAAACCTCTGCAGTGCTGATGTGTCGAGGCGGCTGATGTGACGGACAGATCTAGGGGTTGGCTGTGTGTGTGTGTGTGTGTGCGTGCGTGCGTGTGTGTGTGTGTGTGTGTGTGTGTGTGTGTGTGTGTGTGTGTGTCTGTGTGTGTGTGTGTGTCACGCACGCCAGGCGTCAAGTGAGAAAATGTCCTGGTTGTTTGTCGGAGCATGGACTGCACGGTGGAGCTGCTGCAGAGCCGGGCCTGATTATACATGTGGTTCTAATTGAACCTGTTATTTGGGAGAACTTGAGGGCTGAACAGTGTGTGTGTGTGTGTGTGTGGGCGTGTGTGTGTGTGTGCGTGTGTGTGTGTGTGAGTGAGTGCACGGCTGTCTGTCTGGACATATAATAAATCCCACACATTTTTCAAAGATGAGATGTGTTTTTACGAGGGGTCAGAAGGCATCGGCGTACTGTACGGTTGCCGGGAAGCGGGGGTGGGGGTAAGAGGAGGAGGAGGAGGGGCAGGATGGGGTGGGGGGGCAGATGCCTTCAGGGGTCTTAAATAGGTTGACCACCTGTGAGCCAGAGCGCTGCATCACGCCTTTTGTTGCCTTTTTCCTTCGCCTTTTGTGTCTTGTGAAAGAGCCGTCCCGTCGGTGGCGATGACAGACGCCTCGCCCCTCGCGCCCCCCCCCCCCCCCCCCTCGCCACCGCATCATAATGTATGTATGACAGCCCCCCCCCCCCCCCCGATCAATCAGCTGATCATTTCCTTCAATTTTCTATTTATTGTTTTTAACTGACAAGCTGCTTCTGCCTGCAGTCCATGTCATGTGTCTCAGATGAGATCTCTCCTAACTATGTGTGTGTGTGTGTGTGTGTGTGTGTGTGTGTGTGTGTGTGTGTGTGTGTGTGTGTGTGTGTGTGTGTGTGTGTGTGTGTGCGTGTGCATGTGTGCTCTGCTGATACTGGCTCAGAGATTCTCCCATTAACGGCTGATGGATGTGGGAAGGAGTGACCCGATCGCTCGAGGCGGAAAAGAGCTTTTTCCTGTGGGCAGAGGAGGAGCGGGAAGCTGGGCAGGGATGGAGGGATGGAGGGACGGAGGAGGGGGAGTGGAAGGCTGGTGGAGGAGAGGGGAGAGATGTGTGTGGCCGAAGCCGAGGAAGCGGTAGATCCTCTCTTGGAGTGTGTTTGGCACCCGAAGCTGCGGCTATAGAGGAGCCTGAGGAGAACCTGAGGAGAATCTGAGGAGAACCCTCCGGTTCATGGCGGTGGAGAGGAAGCGGCAGGGGCTGCCAGGGTCAGGGCCAGGGTCAGGCAGTGCATGTAAGGGGCGACAGCGCACGTGAGCCAGCGGCTGGTTTAACAGACGCAGACAGAAGCTGCTGTTTCTTCTGCCTCCGAGCTCAGGTCCGGTCCCAGGCTCGGGTTGGAGGCTCCGCCCCCTGGAGCCGGGTGTGTATAGGTGTGAGGAGGCTCCGCCCCCTGGAGCCAGGTGTGTATAGGTGTGAGGAGGCTCCGCCCCCTGGAGCCAGGTGTGTACAGGTGTGAGGAGGCTCCGCCCCCTGGAGCCAGGTGTGGATAGGTGTGAGGAGGCTCCGCCCCCTGGAGCCAGGTGTGTATAGGTGTGAGGAGGCTCCGCCCCCTGGAGCCAGGTGTGTGTAGGTGTGAGGGCCAGCTGAGGCTCGGGGTCGGAGGTCGAGCGTCCCGTCCGTGCGAGGTGATGAGTCAGCGAGGAGGCGGACAGAGTCCAGTTCCCAAACACAAAGATGGCGCAGTCCGTCTCGCCAAAGGGCGTCCGATGGCGTCACGCCCGCCGCCGCCGTGCACGTCCTCCATGTCGTGCACGTCCTCCGCACGGTCTGCCGCTCACGCAAAGCATCTCCTCCCATCGGCCGCCGCGTCCCCGCTAACTCCGCTCCTCCTGACAGCTGTATTTGTGTTATGGATTTTCCTTCACTCCGTCCGCCTCCCTCTTCCTCCTCTTTCCTCCCCCCCCCCCGTCCACCCCTGACCTTCTGTAAGCGCTTCATCAGAGAGCCGTTGGGTGTTTTCTAAAGCGCTGCGACAATCTGACAGGGCAGCCGTCAATCGAGCCGAGGAGCGAGGGAGCGGATCGGTGGAAGGCGCCGCTCGCAACAACAGTGAGCAAACTTTCTGCCGCAGCGCTTTAATGTGCACGGGGGGGGGGGTGACAGCTGTGGAGCACAGGGCCCGCAACGCCACACACACACACACACACACACACACACACACACACACACACACACACACACACGCTCACACACTCTATGTATTGGCACGTTTCATAAAGCATCCGCCTTGAGAGATGCGTTACACGGTGCTTGAGCACTCGTTTGTCCGTTTGCTGCCGGGCTCCAGTCTGTCTGATGGACGGGTGAGCGCCGGCATAGAGGGGCAAGAGAGGGGCAGGAGGGGCAAGAGAGGGGCAGGAGAAGGGCGGGAGAGGGGCAGGAGGTCCAGGCCCATGAAGTTAACTTTGCCTGAGTTGTTTGGCAGTCCTTGCTGGGCCGACAGGACGAGCCTGGGCGGCGCTGCAAACGTAGCAACATGCGTGTCCTGCCGTCCCCGTCCGCCGCTACGCTAACAACCATTTAAGTGAATTCATTCTGTTTTGTAATACGGTAGCGGTGTGAGATGTTGGCCTGCTGCGGGGACGGGAGCGAGGCTTGGATCTGCCACGGTATTAGCGTATGCGCCGTTAGCTCTGGCGGACGTGGGCCGGCCGCTATGCCATTAGCCATTAGCAGGAGAGGCGCGGCGGGGTGACGGGCGCCATGACGGGACGAGCTGTTAACCAGCATTAGAGAGCGTCACAATGGGCGTCCCGGCCGACGCGCTGACGGCCCCCGCCTCGGGAGGGTTCCCGGGGGCGGGGCCGGGGGACGCAAACTTTACCGGTTGATTTAACAAAGTAAATCCCATCTGTCTTTTGTCTTTTTTCGGGCAACAAACAAATTGCGGCCTCTCCCGCCCCGACCTTGTCCTTTTACTCTTCCTCTCCGGCGCTCCGAGGACGAGGAGGCTCGGCAGGCTCGGCCCAGTGGGGCGCAGACGCTATGGCTTCTATAGTGGCCTTTCCAAAGGAGGAGGGGTCGGGGGGCGCAGCCTCTATCAGGAGATCCTTAGAGGAGAAGGATGCTGTCGTGCTCTGCATGTGTGTGTGTGTTTGTGAAAAGGAGAGAGTGCAGGCACACACCCCCACTGACACACACACACACACACACACACACACAGCCAACTACAATTAACTGTCAGTCAGCGGCTGACCTTCCACCCGCCTCCGCCCGGGACAGAATTCCTCCGGTTTCAGGTTCTGCTTCTCCGACGGCTGTTTGGGGGAAGAAAAGCAAACAGGTCATCAGTTTCCCAACGTGCACGCACACATGCACGAGTGTGTGTGTGTGTGTGTGTGTGTGTGTGTGTGTTGAAGACGTCCCCCTGCTCACAGACATCACCGAGGCCTGCGAGTTGCCATTTTTTGTCCGTCCGTGGGAGCCGGTGCACACGCACGTGCACGTGCACGGCTGTGTGCGATGGGCATTGTTGACAGAGAGACATCTGCCACTAGATTATTCCCAGCTGTTATCTGAATAATTGTGTCGTCCCCCCTCCCCTCCCCTCCCCTCCTGGGGGGCCGGGAGGTTCCACTGGGTGCCACTGGCAGTGATTCCTCCCCTGCCTTCAGGACCGTGCACGCCTGTGCACGCCTGTATCCCGCCGGCCCCCGGTCACCGCTCCTTGTCTGACATTTGTAGTGGGATTTCAGCCCCCCCCCTCAGCCCCAGCCCCTCCCCACGCTCTCGGGGAAATAAAAGTAGCCTAATCCTGCTAGATTAAGATTGCTGTCCACCACAGCTTTACCAGCCTGTGAATTAGAGGCGGCTCTCCTGCTCCCGAGGAGGGCGGACCTCCGGGGGGAGGAGAGGGGCAGGGCGCTGGGAAACAAAACAAAAAGACCCGCTGAAGAGTGAGGAGTAAAGAGCAGAGACGCCGTTGTTTGGTAGGAGAGCCGCCCGGCGTCCTGCAGGTTTGCTGGTTGAACAAACGTCCAATCGGAAACTCAGATTCTCCTGAATTCAGACACTGAACCGACATAAACACAGCCTGCACTGGTAGAGGAGCGGACCTTAAATGTGAGGTCCTATGCACACACACACACACACACACACACACACACACACACACACACACGTTCACCCGCTTTCCCCCACAGTAGGTCACTGAGAGTTCTTTTCCTGACCTGAGCTCCTGCAGCTCAGATCAGGTGGTCCTCAGCTCATTACACCCCATTTCCCCCCCGACCCCTCGCCTCCTCGCCTCCTCCTCACATCCCGGCTCCGTTCAAATCTTTCCTCCGCTTTTCCGTCCGGAAAGGTCGGCCCCGACGCTCCGTCCGCCGCGGCCCCACCCCACGGTGAAAGTCCTCGCCGGATGATGGGCGGGGAGAAGTTAAGATTGAGATCCGTTTCCAGACGTGATCACTGACACAAACAGCTCGCTGTAGATCTCGCCGTGTTTCAAAGATGTCTCCGTCTGCTATTCGCTATAATTTAATTCGGTCACCGAGAGTTGCTACTGTAGTAGGTGTGTCAGCGCGTCTTCTAGCCTGTTTGTTAGCCTTCGTGTTTTAGCCTGTGTGTGAATCCGTGTTAGCATGTTAGTTAGCCTGTGTGTAGCTTGTGCCATAGCCTGTGTGTTAGTGTTGGTGTGTGCTAGCGTATGTTAGCCTGTGTATTAGTGTGTGTTAGCTTGTGAGTTAGTGTGTGTTGATGTGTGAGTCGGTGTGTGTTAGCCTGTGTGTTAGCCCGTGTGTTGCTGAATGTCGGCAGGAGAGAAGCAGCCTCTCTGACGGTTCTTCCCGTCATTTAGCTGCAGCCGGCGCTGCCGTGTCTGTTTTGTTCAGGTGACCTTTGACCTGTGACCTCTGGCCCTTCCTCTGCCGCAGAGGTCGTTCAGAAGCGGTGACGGATTCTTGAAAAGCTGCGAGCGCAAACGTGGGAAGAGACTTTAGGCAGGAACAAATGACTTCACAACAGAGAGGAGGCGGTCGGAGGCGCCTCGGAGGGCAGCCGGGCAGCCGGGCAGGCCTGAGGCTTCTGGGGGCTTTGTGAAGAAGTTTGCCTGCGAGAAAAAAAAAAAAAAAACTTTGCTGAGGGCTAAGTTTTGTTTGAGCTGCTCCCCTGGGGTTCAGGGAGGGGGAGGAGGAAGGGGAGGAAGGCAAGTGTGACTGTGAAAAAAAGAAGAAGAAGACGAGGGAGCGCAGCACAAAGAGCAGGCGTGCGGCCATGTTTGTCTGTTAGCCTGCGGCTCAGACCTTTAGCCGCTGATCTAACAAACACAACTTCTGGCTCCCGGGCCTTCATGCCCCCCCCGCGCCATATTACCCGTCTGCCCGCCGCTGCACGGCCGGGACTATTCGCCGGTAATGAGGATATGGGTGGGGGGGGCCTCGTAACTTGTTTGACCCCCGGCGGGGGGGTCAAGTTCATCCTGCGGAGGTGTAATACCTCCTCGGCCCGAGCGTGCGGCCGCCGCCCCGGGGGGGCAAACCCGGTCGCCCCTTTTATACCCCCCAGATTTGAATCCCCCCCCCCGGGTTAATTGAAGGGGAAATTGATAGTCCTGAGCCGTAATTGTGGCTTTGAGAATTCTCCGCCTCTCGCCCAGGAAGACGAGCGGCAGCTGTGGAAAAGAGACTGATGTGTTGAGAGAGAGAGAGAGAGAGAGAGAGAGAGAGAGAGAGAGAGAGAGAGAGAGAGAGAGGGGAGCAAATAGACCCCCACTGCCGCCGCCGCCGCCACCTGCAGTCTGATTGGTTGATGAAGGAGCTTGTTGATTGGCTGACGGCATCTTGAGGTCTTCACTATCCGGGCTCTGATAATCATTGCGTTCATTATCCAATCACAGAGGCGCATCGGGCCGCCCCCCCCCCCCCCCCGTCCCCCCCGTCCCCCCCGCCCCCCCCCGATCCGGTGTTCCGTCCCCGAGGAGGCGGGATGGACAGATGAGCGAGCGCCGCTCTGTAACTGCTCGGTTCTGCTCGGCTGCCCGCCGGAGCCCAACTTCTATTCCGGCTCTGAATCGACCCTCAGCCCGGGGGGGGGAGGGGGGGGGCAGGAGGGGGGGGAAGGGGGGGCAGGGGGGGGGCAGGAGGGGGGCAGAGCCTCATCATTAGTATTCTTCCAGAAATAGAAGCAGTTTTCCTGGGGAAAGTCACCCTGCAACCAGCAGCCATTTTAAGCAGAGGTGCGATGAAGGAACCTGCTGGGGTTCCAGCAGGAGCCTCCTCGTCCTCCATGTTTGCCCTCACACACACACACACACACACACACACACACACACACACAGGGGGCATTCCTGCCGCACCAGGTCGTGTTTAGTCTCAGACCATGCCGCCCCAAGGCTGTCACCCAGGCAACACCCTGCCTGTGTGTGTGTGTGTGTGTGTGAGTGTGTGTGTCTCTATTATTCTCTGCGCTTTAATTCTCGCTCAGACCAGTCGGCTGCTCCTCCGACTTTATCACTGCCATTGTTTTTCCTTTTTTTTTTTCCATCCAGCTCTGTTTTTTTCCACCTCCCGCCCCCCCCCCCACCCGTCCCCTCCCCCACCCCTCCTCCTCTTAACCCCCCCCCCCCCCCCCCACACACACACACACACACTTTCTCTGTCCGTTAATGAGAATGTGTTAACGAGAAAGAAAGATCTATTGGGTGAAGCACAATTTATCAGGAAGGCAGAGGTTTGCGGGAGGAGAGCGAGGAAGAGGAGGCCCTTCAAAGAAGTCCTATTCTGGTGGCTGTGAATGTTTGATGAGACGGTGAAAAGTTCCCCCTCCGACGTCATGGTGTCTGAACAGAGAACAGAACCGTTCTAATCACGCCGCGGCGAACAAAAAAAAGAAAAGACTTCCAACCCGATTTAATTAACTGATAAGAAACAGCTTCAAATTAATTTTTCAAGGATGTTAGATTTTGATTAAGAAAGTCCTAAAAGAAATAGACGAATAATCAATTTTTTAATCAACTTGCTCAAATGGTAACTGGTTAATATGATAATTGTGGCAATTAGGGCAAATATTGTCAGCCAGCCGTTTCTATGCATCCCGCCGAAGGAATTATAATCTCTTTACATCTGATCATCTCGGCCACTCCTTTATTTTATTTGATTTTATTCCCTCCGCCGGGCTGCCTCTCAATTCCGCCGGCCTTTTTAATTCCACCTGCTTTCAGCGCGGAGGAAGGCGAGGAGTCACAAAGTGTAATAAGATGAAACTTTTCTAAGCGCTAACCTGAATGGCGCTTCTTTTTTCCGCACACCCTGATTGGATGGATATTTAGGATAAAGGGGGGCGGGGGTGGAGGTGGGCCGGGGGTGCTCGCAGCGGCATTATCTCCCCTGGTTCTACACGCCGAGCCCAGATGGATCTTTAGATGCGCCGCTCTTTTATTTCATCAGCAGATTGAAGTAGCTAATAGGCGCGGCGAGCGGGCCGGTCCGCCCCGACGTCCTCGCCCGGGTTCTAATCATCTATTCAGCCGGAGGAGGGGGGAGAGGGGGGGGGCGCCGGGGGGCCGAGGAGGTTCAGCTTTGATTCCAGGAAAGATTCGGCCCGTTCACCTGCCGCCAAATCCAAAACGCCCGTGAATGTGTGTATTTGTCGGCGCGTGTGTGTTTCCCTAATTGGACAGGTATTGTGGTGGAGGTGAAGAGGGGCTGCGGGGGGTCGGGGACTTTACGAGGGCTGCGGAGAGCCTGGCTCCTTTACTTCAAAGCGGGCTTATGCCTGGACGAACACCGCACACACACACACACACACACACACACACACACACACACACATACAGAGAGCCTGTCGCTTTCGCCCAACATGAGATAAATGCCCCCAGCCCCTCCCCCGCCCCCGCGGGCTGAGGCGCAGGTTTGGAGGCAGGTCCCGGGCGCGGGGACGGCGTGCACGGCGTGCACGTGCATGCCGATCAGCCCGATAGGTATTTCTGGCGCCGGCGCCCAGATTAAGCGCACATATTCAATTAGCAAACCTCATTAGAAAAACTTGGCATTTGTTGTTGTTTTTTTTCCCCCGTCCCTCCCTCCTTGCTCAGAATTAATGGTTTTGATATGCTAATTAGCGGGTAATTTAATTTCAAAAGGCCTCAATTAACAGCAGCGTTGTGGACACGAGGAAGTTAAGCAGTGTAATCTAATTTGCATTAGTAACGAGCAGGGAGTAATTAGTCTCTAATTAGCCACTTCAGACAGCACTTGTGTTTACTTTCCTAATGAAGTGGAGGGGCTTTTTTTCCCTGTCAGACAGGGACGCCGGTGCGTGCGCATGTTTACGAGGACGCATGCACGTGCGCGCTACACACACAAACACAAACAGACGCCGGCGGACATCTGACGCGGCCGGCGTGCACGTCCGGGTGTTACACACAGCCGAGGCAGATCCATTGAAACATCTCTGTAAGCTCAATTACACATGACAGAGGGGACGGATCTGTGTGTGTGTGTGTGTGTGTGTGTGTGTGTGTGTGTGTGTTTGGGGTTTGTTTTCTCCTGCATGTGTGTGTGTTGCAATAGCTTGCAATACGTCTGTTCCGAGGCATTCATCTGGTGTCGCTGGCCTTCAGTGGCTCCTCCCCGGAGCTCCTGGAGCTGCTCGGTTCTTCTGAGTCCAGCTGACCCCCCCCCCCCCCCTCCTGAGGGCTCACATATTTGGACAAAAAGAGAAAATGGCCTGGACTCGTAGGAATGCTGCTGGCAGGAAGCAGAGCGCCGTGTTCGCCGGCCAGCAAACGTGCGCGGCCGCTCAAAGACGCAGCGTCCCGGCGCTAATCGTGACCAAAACAAAGATAGCGGCGGGGAGCAGCCTTAAGATGGGGCTCGGCCGCGGCATCGCGGGCCGGACCGTGTCTGGAAAGGGGGAGGCAGGAACCTCCACCTTCCACCCTGAGACGAAATAGACGCTGCCGCACAAACGGCGTCCTCCCGGACCCGGCGGGCGAGTCGCACCTCTGCCGCAGCGGCGGGGACGGGGGGGGGCAATACTTCCTCGAGCCGTTTGGACTTTCCATTGACGGCCACATCAAAACCAAGTGGAAACAACAGGCTCCCCGGTGGGAGGGGAGACGGGCGGAGGGACGGCGGGAGGGGAGGCAGCAGCTGCCCCATTAGCCCAAATCTGTTGTTCAGAGGAGGCAGGAGGAGGAGGAGCGGCACAAAGGGAGGCACACTCGCTTCTCCAGTTGGAGGAGGTTCTGCTCCCACATTGTCCCTCAGATGGCTGTGTGTTTAAACCCCGACGCAGCTTCTGACCGTAGATCTGTGAGACCGCAGACCGCCGACCAGGAGACCCTCCGACCAGGAGGACCTCGTCTGGAGGCAGCGCCACCCCTTCCCGACAGAAATAATAACCGGGGTCAGAGAGCCGAGCGGCGTCCTGCCTCGAAGCGCCAGGTCGCAGAGAGAGCCGGGCAGGACTGAGGAGCGCGCACACACACACACACACACACACACACACACACACACACCGTCACACACACGTGCGTCCTTGCCCCCCGGTAAAGGGTTCATCCCGTCCGATCGGCTGTTCGGCCAAAGCCGTCGCGGCTGTTTTTACCTTTTTTTTTCACCTTCTCCCCGGTCACACGCGTCTGCTGACTTGGACCCGTGTGCACGCACACGTGCACGCGCACACACGTGCACATCCATAAATAGGCAACTGATTTACAAATGAGTTGACCTGTGTGCTGGCCTTGCTCTCAGATAGGCTCACACCCCCGCCAGGATGCATAAATCACAATGAACATGCATATGCATGAGCATCTGAGGAGCAGGGATAAGTGTACATCTGCGTGTGCGCGCGCACGAGTGTGTGTGTGCGTGCGTGCGCGCGCGCCAGTCGGCGCCGGTGTTTGTATCGACCACCGAGGCTTAGTTAAGTGCCTTTTATTTCATTGAGCTAAAGTTAAGGGCCGCGGACGAGCCTGGCTGGAGTGTGTGCTGCTTGTGAATGGGAGGCGAGGAGGACGGGAGCGCGGGAGGAGGAACGGGAAGAAAGAGGGGAATAAAGGAAGACGGAGGGAGAGAGCGATTAAATGTTCTTTTTTCCCCTCCTTTTAGTAGCATCTGGGGAGAGCACATCACATTAATGGAACCGAGATGACGTTTCACGTCTCCTCTGTCTCTGGTAGAAGTGGTTTTGGTGTTGGACCTCTGCCTGATGCGTGTGTGTGTGTGCGTGTGTGTGTGCTGCTTTAACCTCCTCTTGTTTTATGGACTTATACATGGCTCTGGATCTCACTGCTGCTAGATTAATTTACACAGCACTCACACAGGCCTGCCAGAGCTCCCTCCCTCTCCTCGCCCCTGTGGACGAGCAGAATTGCCCGGTGAGGTAAATAAATTACTTCCATCGATTGCTGTAGTTGTGGAGTGACTTTATCACGCTTTGACTCGTCCAGATACACATCAGCGAGTGACAGCGGGCCTTATTTATTTATTTATGAGCGTGCCACGGCCCGTGGTCGGGACGCCACGTGTGTGTGTGTGTGTGTCTGTGTGTGTGTGTGTGTGTGGACGGGCTGCTAACATCCTGATGGATATCTCTGCATATTACAAAGCTCTGCCGTAGCTACAGCTTGTAGGCTGTGTTTGACTCTGTGTGTGTGTGTGTGTGTGTGTGTGTGTGTGTGTGCTGGTTTGAAAGCGGATGAATCGGGCTCAGATCATGGAGGAGGGGAGTGTGTGCTCGCCGCCTCGGCCCTGCAGTC
>NC_141304.1:16348615-16358615 GCF_037954325.1 Fistularia commersonii | reverse complement strand
GCGCAGGGCTGAGCACCATGACTAACACACCAGCGTGTGTGTGAGTGTGTGAGTGTGTGTGAGTGTGTGTGAGTGTGTGTGAGTTTCTCCTCCCTCCCCGGCTGTAATGCACGCTCTCCGTATTTAAATAAATATTCGTCAGCCGCCCCGGTTAAAGAGGAGGTCAATGTGGCCGGCGGAGGGAGACACAATGGCGGCGTAGCGGGAGGACGGCGAAGGGGCCGGGGGGGCCGGAGGCGGTCCCGAGGGGCCTGTTTGGCGGCCGAGGGCCCTCGGGGGCCCCGGTGGAGACCTCCATTAGCCGAACGATCTGAGCCCGGGGGAGTCGGGGCTTCCGCACGGGGGCCGGTCTGTTTAGCAGCGGCGTGTCCGCATTGGCGGCCGCATTGATCGGGTGCGGCGCGGCGGCCGTAGGAGAGCTCTTTGGCGCTGAATAGGCCGGGCGGCGGCGTATCGACGGGCTGGAGTGGAGCGGCAGAGAGGCCCCGCACCCCCGTTTGTCAGACGCTAAAGACGGACAGATCTTCAATACCTACACCCCACGGCTGCCTTAAGGCATGTTTAAGCCGTGTGTGTGTGTGTGTGTGTGTGTGTGTGTGTGTGTGTGCCCGCATGACCACGTCCATACATATGGCTATGTGTGTGTGTGTGTGCGTGCATGTGCGAGCGCGTAATGATTTGTGTCTTACAAAATCTAATCCTCTTTGCTTTTCTGCCCTCGTCCCCTCAGATGGACTGATCTGCTGTGACTGTCTGGGAAAAAATGAAAGGGGGAGTAGAAGGGGTGGAGGTGAGGGGGGGGAGGTGGGGGGTGGAAAGGAAAATGCTAGAAAACAAACACACTTCCCAGGCTCCAATTAGCTGCCTCCGACTGCCGGTAGGGCCGCGGCCCTCCCTCCGCCGCCCGCGTCCTCTGATGTCTGCACACACACTAGGCCACGCATTAATGAGAGCACTTAAAAATCACCAGCATAAAGGTGGCCGGGGGGGCCGAGGGGAGGGGCACCCAAAAAGATGGGGGGGGGGTGACCGCTCTACTGTGCATGCGCACACACACACACACACACACACACATACTGTATGTTTCCAGTGCACTCTGAAAGGACAAGTGTGTGAAGCGCAGGGCACTTCCCTCTAATGTGTGTGTCTGTGTGCATCCCTGGTGTGAGTGTGTGTGTGTGTGTGTGTGTGTGTGTGTGTTTGGTGGTTGCCGTGTTTGCACAATAACAGACGCCGTGCTCCCAAACACGTCCCTTTGAGGCTCTTTGTGCGGCGCCCATCAATTCTTAATGGGGTAATTACACGCCGCCGCTCCCTTTGTGTACAAACACACAAACCACAAACAGGACGCAGGCGCGGGGACGCCTCGGCCCCCGGGGGCCGCGCAGATCGGTGGCGGCGTTCCCCCTTGCCTGCGCCGCACCCCAAATTTAGCAAACGATAACAGGTGTGTGACCCCCCCCCCCCCACACACACACACACACAGACTCAGCAGCCATGAGTCAGGTGATATAATGTGGCAGCAGAGCAGATTCCCTAATCAGAGAAGAATGTGTCCACACCATCCCCAGTTTTCCACTGCAGTCAGACACACACACACACACACACACACACACACACACACACACACGCGCTCTCTCCTCGGGCCTGTTTCCTGCCCGGGGGTCTTCCTCTCACCGTGAAGAGTGGAGGGAAGGGAACCCTCGGTCGTCCACATCCCTTTCCCTCGCCACATCCTCTCCGCCGTGGCTTTTCCTCTCCGTGCTTCCGCTGAGGTCGGCCCAGGCGGGCGCTCTGCCGCCTCCGGCCCGTCTGGTCCCGCCCGGTCCCGTCCGGTCCCGGAGCCTCTCCGGCCCGTGACTCAGCGGATGAGTCACGCCGGTCCGGGCGAGCCGCTGAGGAAACGCCGGTGAATTCGGCCTCCTTCTTCTCCTTTTCCTTCTCCTTCTCTTTCTCGGTCTCCTCCTCCCGTTCTTCCCCGGCCGGCTCGGGAAAACACACATGTAGCTTCGCAGGGGGAGGAAAAAATTAATGGAAGTCTTTGTGTGTCTGCGGAGCAACTTTAAACAAACCGAGATCCAAGTTTAAAAAAATTCCCATTCAAATACTTTAACCTTGAAATCTCCCCTCGCCGAGGCTCCGGCTCCCTCCTCTTTTTTTTTTCATCTGTTAAATGTTTGAGTGTTTGATAGTTTGAGGTCTATAGCAGAACCCGCCCGGGAATTAATGTCATTCATATGCCCTGCGGAAATTACTTTTGAAATGCATATAATCTAAAACATGCAAATGAGGCTGACTTTGTGCACCCTGTTTAATATGAATTATCATTTTCTGAATACCTATTATTACTGCGTACATTTCTCCAATTATATTGTTCTTTTTTTTTTTGTGTGTGTCACTTTTGGATATGGACGCGGGCGTGCACGTCAGGAGCACCAAAACCGAGCACATGCGCGCGCACACACACACACACACACACACACACACACAGAGGCTGAGGCGCACCCCCAGCCGCGGACAAACGCTGAAAACACACATATAGTGGGATGTCTTTGTGGCGGGGGTATGTTAATGAGGAGTAATAAGGATGGTAATGACCGACTCCACTTCTCTCTCGCTCTCTATCTCTTCCTCTGTCTTTGTTACTCTCGCATGTGCAACAATCCAAGAGGCGCCTAATTTTTATTTATGCATGCATTTATAAATATAACGTAAACGTGCAGAAAAAAGTCCTGAACCAGCAGATGAGGCCGAGGCTGAGGATGTGGATGAGGATGAGGATGAAGCTGAGGATGAGGATGAGGATGAGGATGAGGAAGAGGAGGGTACAAGTGTTGCTCATCCAGATTTCATGAGGCGGCTGAAATATTCATGTGTTTTAAAAGGGATGGTTGCGCGGCGGGTTTGTCTGGGCCTCCTCTGCTCCGCAGATCCAGCCCCGTTGTTCTCGTCCTCCACTTGTTCTCCAACTCTTCCTCCTAAACTGAATTGAAGGCGTCCCTTTTTCAAACGAATTACTCTATTAATTTATTTATACTGTGCCATAAATTATTCTATTAATATTAGCATGTTCCAAATTAGCACGACTTCTCTCCGTGTTCCTTCCTCTCCTATTAATTAGCCTGCTTGTCACTATAACAAAGATTTTTCTTTCTGTGATAAATTATAAAGAAGACATTTTTTAATACAATGAGAGGCGGCCGAGAGGCGATGAATATTTCAGCGCCGGCGTGTAAGACAAGAGTCAGAGGCAGAGAGAAAACCAACAATCACGGCCGGCGTGCCGCAGATGGCGGCGTACGGCCCTGTTGATTTTTATTTTTTTGTTTTTTTGCGGGGCGGGGGCGGCGGCGGGGCGGGGGGCCCGGCCGGTCCCCGCCGCTCAGGGACGTCTTTCGGGCAGGATGTGAATTAATTACCTCGGCTAACGGCTCGGGACGAGTTCAAAAGTAGTGAAATTCAATTAATTTGAAAAGTGGACATGCTATCGTTTTCTCTTCATGTCTCCTTTAAAGTCTGGCCTGTTTTTACTGCGGACTTATTCAATTATATTTGATTAAACCCGCTCTGATCCAATCTATTAATTAACTAGGAAATGCAAAGTGGCCAACTTGAAAGCCCGTCTATAATATAATATCATGTCCACTTTGATATTTATTTATTTATATTCAGTTTGTTTCACGCCGCCGTTCCTCTCTGCCATGTGAGAGTCGCCGCTGCCGCCGCCGCCGCCGGTTTTCAGGTAATAGTCCATCTCCGCGCTTCATCTCCTCATGCCGTTCTTGATGGTGGTGGTGTGTGTGTGTGTGTGTGTGTGTGTGTGTGTGTGTGTGTGTGAGGTGTGGGGGGGGCTGTCGCCGAGGAAACGGGGCTTTTTTTCTCCCTCCGTCTGCTCGCCGCTTTCGGGGTAAAACTGTCTCTGCAGACACCTGACGCTCAAACCCTTCTCTGCCAGCCGCTGTATTTCCTCTGACTAAGCGCCCCCCTCCACACACACACACACACACACACACACACACACACACACACACACACAACCCCCCCGGATGAAGGTCATTCTCATAAAGAGCTCTCATAGGACGCCGCTGCTAATTGCAAAGCTGGTCAGATCCAAATAAAGACACGGCACCGCCTTCCTCAGAGCTCCTCTTCTGCCCCCCCCCCCCCCGCCCCCCCCCCCATGATCACAGGATGATTTCCAACTGGCACATGTGAGCGTGCACGTGGCGTGCACACGCGCAGGCCGTACCTCCAGGAATGTAGAACCCGTGATTCCGGGCTCAGATAAATGAGGTGTGCATGAAGCCCACTCCCTCTGCAAATATTTGTGTGTATGCCGCATACGTGTGTGTGTGTGTGTGTGTGTGTGTGTGTGTGTGTGTGTGTGTGTGTGTGTGCGCTCACCTTTGTGTCTGCCTGCAGTGTTTTGAGCAGACGGCAGTCTGCAGGCTGGTAAATCACTTACTGCACTCCAAAGGAAGGGTCGAGGAGTGTGTGTTTGCCCCGGTCACACACACACGCGGGCCGATCTCATCGGTGGGGAATGCGCGGTGTGTTTACCTATGGCTCCAGAACCCACCTGACCCGGGGAGACTAATCTTTATGGGCTCTGTAAACAGGGACTTTGTCTTCACAAAACGGCAGGCGGGCAGAAACGCACGCGCACACACATGCGCATGCACGTGCGCGTCAGCGGGCCACGGGGAGGCCAACGTGAGGAGCCCCCCGTGTTTCCACGCCGGCGGCCTCCTGTCACACTCGCGGCCGGCCGGACGGCTTCAGAGAGCCGGACGGAGTGTGTGTTGGCCCGCATCTCGCCGACTATCTGTCTGCGGGATAATGGAGTTCACCTGTTAGCACTGGAGCGGCGCCAGGGCAACCGCAGACATCAAGCATTAGCCCATCGCAGTTAGCCAACCTGTTAGCGCTGGCAGGTGGCCAGGGTAGCCCGGAGCGACGCTGTTAGCCGCTAGCTGCGGCGCCGTGCCGAAGACTACCGGTGTGCCGCGGTCGGAGCTCGCCGTGCAAACGCCGGCTCGCCCGGAGCTCCAGACGGACGCTGAGGAAGCTTCTAGAGCCGGACAGCGGGATGATGTATTTTATTTTTGCAGAATATCTGTGTGTGTGTGTGTGTGTGTGTGTGTGTGTGTGCGAGAGAGAGAGGGAGAGCGAGCGACGCAGGGAAAGTCTGTGTTATTGCTCTCCTCTGACCTCATTCTCTTTTATTGAAGCTACTACACGTCAGCTCAGAAATGCCACGCATATATCCCCCTTATCCCTGCGCCGCCGGGCTGCAGGCCGCCGGCCACCGGCCGCACCGCCTCTTTCAGGAGGAAACCACATATCGACACGGGAAAAGGACTTATTAGCTGTAATACCTGTGTGATTTAAGGAGGCCGAACGCGGAGTTTTGTGGAATTTAGATGGAAGTCTGCGGCGCTGCTTCCTAATGGAGGCGACCTGACGGGCCTCCTTTGGGAGGAAATATAGGTCGTCTGTTCAGGTGCTGAGAATCCTGCTCTGTGTGTGCGTGTGTGTGTGTGTGTGAGTGTGTGTGTGTGTGTGTGTGTGGTGCCTTTTGTTTGGGGTGAAGATCTTGGGATGTGACTAATGGAGATGTCAGCCCTGATCGCTGGGTTGTGCCTGTTTATTCAGTCACAGAAACGCTGCCAGCCGCTGGCAGCCGAATGTATGTGTGTGTGTGTGTGTGACTGTGTGTGTGTTACTTGGTTAATATTTGTCTGGGTATGTTTGCGCTCGTCTCCGTGACAAAACACTGAAACAGGAGAAGGTGTTCCTGAATGCTTGTCGGCGGACGCGTCGGCCCGGCGCAGCAGTGATTTGGGCGGCGCTGCGCAGGAAGTAGCCCGAGCCGAGTTTCACGCCTGCGCGCCGCCATCCGAGGGTTCTCCAAATTCTGTTTCCTGATTACAAAACAGGTGAGAGCGGCGGCTCGTCAGATGCCTCCCCCCCGGCGGAGCGTGCCTCTTGCTCAGGAATATTGCTTGAACTATCAGAGATGCCAGCGAGAACCTCCGCGGGTTCTATTTTAGGGGAGGACTTTCATGTTTTCCAGGGTTGAAGCTGCCACTAGTTACTAGGCACAACCAGAGGCAGCAGGAGGAAGGCACATCATTCAAGAGTCACATGAAAGTGGATATAGATGGGGTGTAGATACTGGTACAGACATTTTCCCTCCTCCTCCTCCTTTCTCTCCCTCCCACTCTTATTCCCTCAGTTCTTTGCCTAATAAGCAACGTTCCTGCGAGCTGATGCAAGGCGGAGGAAACAGAACAGGCGTTCTGGGACCGCTGGAAATATTCCCACATGAGGCCTAACATGATAAAGACTTATTATCTCACTAAGCTGCTGTAAACACAGATGCGCACATATACGTGCAAACTGTACACACACACACACACACACACACACACACACACACCTCCCTCCCGCAAACAAACACACACAGGGAGCGAAGCCGCTCTGGCAGCCGGGTCCTGACGAGCAGTGACCAGGAGGAATCTGACAGAGCCAATCCCTCCAACAAAAGCCGAGGGTCAGCGGTGGCGAGCCGGCCCACCGGGCGTCTCCCCCGCCGCCGGCCGAGCCCCGTGCGCCCCGTGCGCCCCGTGCGTCCCGTGCGCCCCGGCTCCGGGAAGGAGCGCCGTGCTTTTCGGGGAACTTCCGAGCGCCGTGCGTGTCGAGGCAGGATCGTCTCCGCTCATCAATCAGGAGCCGCGCCGCCAAACGCAGGCGGCAATGATCGCTGTGAGCTGATCCATGACAGTACAAAGGGAGGTGTCGGCCTCCGAGATGCACGCACACACACACACACACACACGCACACACACACACTCCGGGAGTCATGGGGAACATGTTGAGTCCCATTTGCCCTCCTCTCTCCTCCATCCCAATTAAACGGCAGAGGAGGCCTTTTATTTCCTTCTCCTCCAAACTCCTTCTTTATCTGTGTGATCTGCGCTGGCTGTCCCCCCGGGCCGCTGGGAACGTTTCCCCCCACACACTCTCAGGTCAGGGGTTCAGCGGGGGGGTCTGAGCATGTAGGGAGGCGGAGAGGCACGGGAGGAGCGAGCGGCTGGTTGGGGCAGGTCCTCGCCCGGGCAACTCCTTTGCACCGCCTGAAACACTTGTGTTTGTGCGCGTGCGTGCATGGGTGTGTGTGTGTGTGTGTGTGTGTGTGTGTGTGTGTGTGTGCGCGTATCATCAGTCTAATCAGAGACTTCAGGGTAGATTTATGCCCCTGCCTTCTTCCCGACCTCCATTACACCAGCTTATATACACCCATTACAGGATATGACAGAGCACACACCCTTTGGAGGAGCATACCTCAGAGTGTGTGTGTGTGTGTGTGTGTGTGTGTGTGTGTCACGTCTTTACACACCCCTCTCTTTCCCATTAGGTCCTTGTCCACCTGCGAGCTCCGTCTCCCCCGTCCGCGGCCGTCCTCCCCCCGCCCTCTCGTGCTAATAAGGTCAATGAGGAAGTGTTAATGTCACATGGGCGTGCAGAGCGGCGTGCAGAATGGCGTGCTGAGCGGCGTGCGGGCTGTTCTGGCAGAGCGGCGTGTAGAGCGTTGTTGTAGAGCACAGTGCACAGCGTTCTGGCAGAGCGGCGTGCAGGGTGTTGAGCGTCATGGGCCGCATAGCCCTCCAGTAAATCATGTTTCTGGAGGAACGCGGCCCGGCGCCGTCAGCGGACGGCGGCGGTGGCGGCTTGTTCAAGCGGCGCCTCGTAATGTCACCTCGGGGAGTAGATTGAGCACACGGGGTCTGGACGGGGGGGGTGGAGATTAAGTGACTAGCTTTAAATGTCACAATAACGTTCTGCTTCTCAGCCCCAACCTTGCAGGTGGGCGGGGGTGGGGGTGGGGGGGGGGGGGGGCTGCAGACCAATGTGTTGTTTTCACTGGCTGAGCCAATCACAGAGGAGACGCCAACACCTGAGAGAGGCCCCGCCCACTCTCGTCTGTGGCCCCCCCTCTAAGAAAGAAAAGCAGTTTCCACAAAGTCACAAAGACCACGTGTCCAAAGGGGGGTCAAAGGTCAGGAATCCCTCCGACACAGTGAGATATTACCGTTTGCGCCCCCAAACTTTTTGGGAGTTGACCCTCTAACTAGCACACCTGCACACACTTGTATCCTGCACGAACCCCCCCCCCCCCCCCCCCCCCCCAGCCCGCCAGCATTTGGCAGCATTCCATAACAGAGCCATTAGCGCCCGCTCACACCCTCACCTGCTGTCAGCCTCAGATTAAAAACACACACACACACACACACACACACACACACACACACACTGGTTCACCTGCACTTGCCTCAGAGGAACAGAAAAGTTGGATTCTTTCATGAAATGTCTTTTATTGTTTCCACCGGCGGCACGGGTTGTGCTCCTCTGAAAAGACACACACGTGCACGCGCGCGGTCCCGCCGAGAGAGTGTGGCTGGCGTTTTGTGCGCCCGCGCCGGGTTGCCGAAATAAAGGCAGGAGAAGTTCCTGTCTGAAAGCGCGGCTGTGTTAATTTCTAAAAGCGGATGAGGCAGGCAGAGGAGATTGAGCTCGTCATTAGCAGTTCACAGCCCGCCGGCTCCAAGGAGGCTTTGGTTTGTTTTCCATTAGCCTGCTTCGTGCACGCATGTGTGTGTGTGTGTGTGTGTGTCTCTCCACACGCGTCTGTGTCTCGGCTCTCCCACGCTCCGGCTCCTAACGATGGCAAATGTGCCTGTGTGTTTGCGAGGCCTTGTTTCTCAAAAACAACAACACATCCAGGAACGGCGCGTTTTGTCTGGTTTTGCGGAGGAACACGCTCTAATTAGAGAGGCCCTATGAAGGTGCATCAAACGCAGCCCTCTCAAAGAGCGACCTGCTCCCGGGTACACACAGCGCACACATGCCACCTCGGATTATTGCAGAAATGTGTGTTTTATTTAACTATATAGTCGAGAATTAACGGCCTTGTCACCTTGCATTTGCTGCATGTCTGATCCTAATCCACATCTGCATGCACACAAAAAGTCTGCTTCAGGTGTCGCTTTGTGGCCACATGGGCGCGTTGGCGCGCACGGTTCACGGCCAAAAGCCCCCTTTTCAGAGCCTGCGCGCGCACACGCACACGCACGCACACACACACACACACACACACACACACACTCACACACACACTGGGGCAGACAATTCCATCCTCTATCTCTGCGTGTGTTTACTTCTGTTTCCAATCTGTGTTTGTTCAGTCAGACGGGAGCCCGGGTCACGTGTGTTGATGTTCCGTGTTGCCCCTCCCCCGCCCAGGTGCCCGTGATGATGGTGGAATCAGCCTCTGAGACCATTCGAACCACGCCGTCCAGCCAGAATGGAGTCAGCAGCCTCAGTAGCCAGTCAGACGGGGGCGGGGGCAGGGAGGGCGGCTCCAACGGGGACGCCAACGGAGAGATCAGCCCCGTCGACCTACTGCACCTGCAGCAGCAACAGGTGTGTGCGCCTGTGTGTGTGTTTGTGTGTGTGTGTGTGTGTGTGTGTGTGTGTCTGCCCTCGCGTTCAACTGCGCCTGCCCTCGTGGGACTCGTTCGGTGGCTCCTTTTTTTTTTCCCAGTTTTGCAACCCGTCAAAGTGTTGCGCGGCACAGTTCCCTTCAACGGCGTGTTCACGGCGTGCGGTTACATAACACCCCTGCGTGGCGGCCCGCACACTCTAGGCTCCGCCTCCTTGGAGGTGAGAAGCTCCGAGCGCCGTCGGCCCGCAGGCGACTCAGGAAGCCATTTTGTCCTCTGCTTGGAGTCAGACCTTCAGCCTCTGGAGCTGAGGTGTGAGGGGACGCTCTCCTGACCCCCCTCTCACACACACACACACACACACGTACTCACGGTTCTGTGTGTGTGTGTGTGTGTGTCTGTGTGTGTGTGTGTGTGTGTGTATGATGCATCATTACCCAGAGGCTCCATCACTGCTACTTATCTTACCCCCACTCTGCGTCACTGTGTAACAC
>NC_141304.1:16338615-16343615 GCF_037954325.1 Fistularia commersonii | reverse complement strand
GGCTGTGGGCGGAGTCTCTCTGGGACGGAGGGGCGGCGAGCGTGGCGACGCCGCCTGTTTCCGTCGGCAACCGCTTGTTGCTTTGTGTGTTTGGAAAAGCGCTAATTGTCTTTAACCGAAGCTCTCAGACGCGGCGCCGGGGGGGGGGTTGGTTAGAGGTCAGGCAATCAGAGAGGAGAGCGTTAATTAAGCCCCCCCGCCCACGCCGGGCACAGGCTCCGCCCCCCCGGCGGCAACGGGCACCTGCGAGGAGATGACGCCGAAGAAATAAAACGTGCCGCGCTCGCTCCGAAGGCGAGTAGTTGCCGTGGAAACGGTGGGAGGCGCCGCGATGCGCGCAATTAACGCGCACAGATATAGAGGGAGCACACAATGGCTGCAGAGGTCTAAAGTGTTGCCAATTAGCTAGCCTCCGCCGGCGCTTTGTGCCAGGCTTTTTAAGGAGAGATCAGAGTCAACGGGGAGGAGGAGAGGAGCGCCGCTCCTTCTCCTCCTTCTCCTCCCTCCTCCCTCCCTCCTGCTTTTCTTCTCAGCTCCAGGACGGAGCCTCCACGCCTTTTGTCACTTGACTGACAGACAATTTAGTTTTCCATTGTTCGGACGTGGAAAAATAAAACTCCTTTTCTAGTCGGAGGAAAACCCGCTGCGTGGAGTTAAAGGCCCCGAGCCGCGAGCCGGCGGCTTATCTCTGCTGCCGCGGATCATCTGATGATCTCCGCCAGAGCGGGCCGTCCCATTGGTCCATGTGGACCCCCCCCCCCCCGGTGACATCACCTTCACACCACTCTGCTGGCCCACACTGAAAAACACACCGTCCACATGTGGTCGCATCGCCCTGCGCCCTCACACACTTCCCTCTTCCCTACTTCTCTGTTTGGGGCGCACCCCCCCCCCCCGCTTCGGTGGAGGTTCAACCTTTCTGTGCTTGTTCATACCTTTAGCTTCTTTTCCCCTGCAGCAGCAAACCTTTACTGAGCTTCTAAACCACTTCCGCTGTTTGTGTAAGTTTGTGTGTGTGTGTGTGTGTGTGTGTGTGTGGTGAGGGCAGCTGCGAGGGTGTGTCCACCTCCATGAGCCGCAGCCAGGTGTAAAAACCTTCTGAACCAAACACATGAAAGCGATTTATTTCCATTGAAGCCGGCGGGCCGGCCACTACTTTTACAGGGCTTTTCTGTTTAACCAATAGGCGTATGCACGTGTGTGTGTGTGTGTGTGTGTGTGCGTGCGCATGACAGACAGTCTCTGTTTATACATGTATGTGTTTTCCTTCTGTCTACCCAGCGCAGTCTTGGCAGTGTCCTCCATGTGTTATTGGTTTGATTTTTTGGCGGGGGGGTCGGCGGTGGGGGTTATTAATAATTAAATCAAATGACTTCCATATGTGGGGCCGCTCGCCCGGCCGGTGCCGTCCTCGTCACGGGACGGCTCTGGAGGCTCTCATTGGGCAGGAGGAGGTCAACCCAGTTAGACCCAACACCTAGATGACCCCCCCACCCCACCCCCACCCAGGAGCACAACCCAACTGCTTAACTGCCCTACCTTACTGGAGATGAGGGCTAAATATTGAATGACACTAAGTGTGTGTGTGTGTGTGTGTGTGTGTGTGTCCCGCTGTGGGTTGGGTCCGTCTGGAGCGAGACCTTCCTCTCCTGCCAAACGAGCTGTGTTGAAAACCGCAGGGAAACTGCATATGTGTATATAATATATGACGTGTGTGTGCATGTGTGTGTGTGTGTGTTAGTGTGCGTGTGTTTGTGTGTGTGTACGCTGCAAGGGAACTGCTGTAGATCTATTTGCCATCAATTAGCCGCCTGGACTGCGATGAGGCCTGCATTAGTGAGGGAGCTCCTTTTTTTTTACCCCTCTGGAAGCCCCAATACCCCCCCCCCCGACAGACTGACTATCTTGCGATTCCCCTTTCCTGCACTTAACAAACCTGCATTGTGCACTGGTGTTGTGTGTGTGTGTGTGTGTGTGTGTGTGTAATCTGATGGATTGTGTAATGGTATAAAGCAGCCCCCTTTCAGGGCGCAGCACCAGCCCCTGTGCATCAATAGAAACTCTAGATGGGGAGAGCTTTCCTCGTTCCACCAAACGGTTCTGGACTGAAGAGAACCATCTGGAAAACGACAGGGTCCTCAGGGTCTCCAACAGGTCCCCTTTGTGGAGAGAGAGGGGGGAGAGGCCTCCAGCCGCCCTGGCGTGTTTTGGGGGCGTTTGGAGCGGGTAGGTTTTTACGGCGTGGGCTCTGGAAGGCGCTCCTTCCTCTGGTTAACGGGCGGTCTGGACCCGAGGAGCTTCAAGGAGCTTCAAGGAGCTTCAAGGAGCGCCGGAAGCTTTGCATTAGAGGGGCGAGCCGGGCGGCGGCACCGGCGGGCTCGAGGCCGCGGGGCCGCGGGGCCGCGGGGGCGGAGCGGCGCCTGCAGACGGGGCGGGGAGCCGCACCAGGGAAAACAAATGGCCGGAGGAGAAGGTTGACGTGAGGAGGAGCTGGACGGAGCTTCTTCCTGCTCGCCGTGGAACTGCGGGCTTTAGGAGGCCTGGGCTGAGGCTGCCTCTCACTCCTATCTCACTCTGAAGTCACTCCCATCTCAGCTTACTCCAGTCTCACTCCCATCCCTCTGAATCCACCCACCATTCACTCCCACGTCAGCCTTATCTCACCACCACTTTACTCCCATCTCACTCATTTCTTCCTCCAGTCTCAGCGCTATCTTGCTCCCCCGTCTCACTCCAATCTGAACACTACCTCACCCCGTCGCACTCCTCGCCACCCCGCTCTCACCTGAATCCCCCTGTTTCCCAAGGAACTTCCCCTCCTGCCTCAAAGATGCTCCTGGTCTCCTCACGGACGCTGACAGTCACCCTCTCACTTCCTGTTTGGGGCGGCGGCGTGCCGGAGGGCGCGACCGTCAGACCCGGCTGGTGGACGCAGTGACGCGGCGTGCGACCCGACGATCCCCTCCTGCTCCAGGGTGAAAACACGGGTCTCCGTCCGGCCGCCGCGGCGACGCAGATGCAGCTCGGGAGGCCGACAGCTGGGTCTTTTTTTTTAAAGGCGAGCCAGACGGGGCTATTTTTGGCATCTGCATCAGCTATATCTCCACGGCAGCGAGGGGGTAACGGATGGGTGGGGGCAGCGGAGGCAGAACGCTTGGAGAGCTGCCAGTCACTGCTCCAGGAGATCTGCATTATGTGGAGGCTTGGAGGGAGATGGAGCCAAAGACACAGAAACCACTTATCTTTCATTTAGCTCCCCCTCGCCCCCCATCCCTAATCCACTTGTGAGAATACTTCCTTATTCTCCGCTCCATCAAGGCCTCCCTCCAGTACGTCTTTAGGTAATCCGGGTTTAAGCGGTTTGGCGTTTGGCGGCCCGGCGGTGGACTGGCACCGTGAAGGCGTCCTTGATGTTGGTGATCTTCTGGGTCTTGTTGGGCTCCGGTGAGGCCGGCAGGTGTTCTGTCCAGACTGGAGATGCCGTGTCGTCGACGGTCCCATCCCATCTCCCGACTCGACCTCTCTGATCAGGATCTCTTCTGGATCTCATCTGGACATGGGGGGCATAAAGATACTCCTCTGGCCTGCAGAGGAGCCTGCAGAGGAGCCTTTGGAGGATCCCGTTGAGGATGCCGTTGAGGATCCCCTCAAAGGAGCCTCCTGAGGAGCACTCAGGTGTGACCGGCTTCCCCGTGTCCTCTGCCCTCCGCCAATCCCCCCCCCCCCCCGCTCCTCTGGACAGGAGGGATGGATCCGGTTGGAGGCGGAGGAGAGGTTTGCTTTAAGCCTTCCTCCCGGTTGCCATGGCGATCCGCGGCGTGCAGAGCCATCACCGTGCGCCTCCCTCGGTCACGGGGCGCCGGATCCGCCCCGTTTCTTTCTTCCACGTCCTCCTCGGACGGCCCGGTGCCCGCCGGGGGACTGTTTACAGAGGGGGGGCCGGTTTGTTTCGGTTCCACCGTCAACAATGGCCCTCAGTGCTGACGGATTATTCCAACATATGGTGCCCACCTGTCTCTCTCTCCATCCATCACCCCTCCACCTCGCTCTGTTTAGATTACTTTGCTTCTCTCTCCCTGTCTCACCCAAACACACCGGGCGGATTAGAGGCCAGATTCATCACACACACAGACCTGTTTGCTTTAGCAACCTGAGCCAGGCACACACACACACACACACACACACACACACACTCTTTAAGGAGCAGTATAAACTTTTAAGTATTGAAAACGGGCCCCGAAATGTGCGGCGTCTGGTGTGGGTCGGCTCTGAAGCCCCGCCCCCTTTTCTCCAGGTCCATCCTCTAATTGGCCCGAGTCTTAAAAAACAACATTGTTCATACAGTCCTTTATTGAATTCTCATAAGGAGAGAAACATTCCTTTACCATTTCAGTGTGTGTGTGTGTGTGTGTGTGTGTGTGTGTGTGTGTGTATGTGTGTGTGTGACCCTGCTGAATTAAAAAATGCACTGTTATTAAAGACTGTGTCAGAGGCGATGATTTACAGAGGGGAGCGATGACAAGTCAGAAGAACTCTGAAACACACACACACACACACACACACACACACACACACACATGCACACGCACTCACACACACATGCACATGCTCACATTGCACTCTCAGGTCTCCAAGCTGAGCAGTGACCTCTTCACCCCTCCTTCCCCTTCCTCCCCCTCCCTCCCTCTCTCACTCTAATAAAACCTGTCTGACACCACGGGTGTGTGTGCGTGCGTGCACACGAGGGCATGCGTGCGTGCACGCCAGTGAGCGCGCATGTTTGTGTGTTTGTGCGCTCCATGGCAGCACAAAGACTCTGTTGTTGGGGCCTCCCTCTCAGGCCTCCCTCATATTTTCTTTAAAGGTGCAGTGCGCCCCCAAGAATGCCACGGGGGGGAACAGGGAGCCGGGGCTGGAGAGTCTATGAGTTGTGTGTGTGTGTCTGTGTGTGTGTGTGTGTGTGTGTGTGTGGTTTACAATGCCTGAGCTCGTTCAGGTCA
>NC_141304.1:16318615-16328615 GCF_037954325.1 Fistularia commersonii | reverse complement strand
TCCTCCCCCCCACTCTGGTTCTCTCCATAGAAGGGGTCTGACCTCTGTCAGCCGCCGGGCCCCCGGCGCCGGGTCTTTCTGCCCGGGTATCTGTAAGTGACGGATGCTTGTCCGGGGCGCCATCTTTGCTGCGGGACGCCACTGCTGTCGGCGGGTCCGCTGTAACAGCTCCACGGCGAGGGGAATTTGCGACGTCGTCGGGGGTTCGGTTCCTTTCTGGGGACGGAGGTGCTCACAGATTCATCAGTGGAAAATGAATTTAATGAATGTGTGTGTGTGTGTGTGTGTGTGTGTGTGTGTGTGTGTGTGCCTGACGTGCCGCCGCCCGGAGCTCCAGGTTCATCTCCATCCTGGAATCTAGTGGCCATGAAGCCTTTCAGCCCTCACACACTTTTCGTATTATTGTATTCCTGTCGCTCCCGTACCCCCCATTTACCTCGGCGTGGATGCTCCCCCTTCCTCCTCCTCCCGCTCCCCAGCTTCACCTCTCCACTGCTAATCTACCACACATCTCTCTCTTTAAAATTAACATGCAACATGAAAAAAAGGGTGGGAGTGTGGAGGGTGGGGGCGCGACAGCGGGGGGAAAAATTAAATGCATTTAATAAATGGCTGACTTCAAATCGCCCAGCTTTTCAGGCTCTGCCTATTCAGCGGCCGATGAAAGGGGAGAAATCATTCAGCGGCAGAGACAAAGCCGAATGAAAATATAATTCTGCATTGTGAGCCTCCTTTGTCCCGGCCCGTCAAGTCGCTAATGGCCGGGCTTTTGTTTTGCGGCGGTGCTCTCATGCTGCTGGTGTCGTATGGCGGTGGCACCGCGCGCCCCATAATCACCGCGCTTTGTGATATTAGATTATAGGGCCAATTAATGGCATCAAACCTTAACTACCAACCGTTCAGTTGACAACACACTCACGCGCGCGCGCGCGTGTGTGTGTGTGTGTGTGTGTGTGTGTGTGTGCGCGTTCGGTCTTAAACACCGTAGGCACGCTCATGCACGCACACATAAAGTTCAGTGTATCGCCGGTGCACGGGAAGGTGCTAGAACACAGAGACGACCAGGCCTCTGCCTTGAAAATGTCAGAGCCGGTGTGTGTGTGTGAGCGCGTGTGTGTGCGTGTGTGTGTTTGTGTGTGTGAAACGCAACCGGCGCATCGTCGGGGGAAGAATGGGATGCACAGGAGCAATTAATTACAGCTTTTCATTTGGCGGGCCAGACTGACAGGGCCTGGCGGCGGGGGCAAGCTGGCATGACGCCAAGCATCGCCTATCACCACCCCCACCTTACCACCCCCCGACACACACACACACACACACACACACACACACACACACACACACACACACACACAGGCACTTGCCCACCCCCTCTTTCCTTAACCAACCGCCTCATCACCACCCTTCCCATCACCCGCTCAGTCCTCTCCTCTGCAGCACCGTTGCAATAATCTGACGCCCCCATCCATCCCTCCATCCATCCATCCCTCCATCCATCCATCCCTCCATCCATCCCTCCATCTATCCCTCCATCCATCCCTCCACCCCTCCATCCCTCCATCCCTCCATCCATCATCCCTCCATCCATCCCTCCCTCCATCCCTCCATCCCTCCATCCCTCCATCCATCATCCCTCCATCCATCCATTCCTCCATCCCTCCATCCATCCATCCATCCCTCCATCCATCCCTCCACCCCTCCATCCCTCCATCCCTCCATCCATCATCCCTCCATCCATCCCTCCCTCCATCCCTCCATCCCTCCATCCCTCCATCCATCATCCCTCCATCCATCCATTCCTCCATCCCTCCATCCATCCATCCATCCCTCCATCCATCCATCCATCCACCCCTCCATCCCTCCACCCCTCCGGTCGAGGTCAGGTGTGACGACGCACCAGGTCGGCCGCTCGGGTGGGTCAGGAGATACACTAATGCACGCTTCCACACACACACACACACACATGATGTCAGGTGATTCTCGGTGGCTCTGGAGGAGGAGGTGCGGCGAGGAGGGAGTGCAGGTGACGAAGGTGGCGCGCTCGTGTCGTATGTAGCTCAGCGGTAGAGCGCGTGCTTTCCATGTCAGAGGTCGTGGGTTCAGTCGCTGGCGTCTCCACCGTCAGCCGCTTCGGTGAAAGCGTCTTCCCATCGGTTGTAACGTGTCTCCTCTCGCGTTCTCGACCGGCTTCCCCGTCTCTCGTCCGGGACGGAGGCTCAGCCTTCGGCGCCCGCAGCTTTGAAGTGTTTGTTTTCTAGCTGATTTAAATGGAAGATCAGATGTGTGTGTCTGAACATCTCATGGCAGAGATGCACAACGTGCCTGCAAGAACCCCCCCCCCCCCCCCCCCCCCCTCTGGATCAGCTCCCCCCGGTCTGGGCCGGCCCGCAGCTCCCTCTGATCAGATAGACATCTCATCACAGCCTGGATGTTGTTCCTCTCTTCTTAGCCGGGCTTGAACGTGTGGAGAGAAAACCAGAGGAGTCCTAATCATGTGTTTATGCAAGCAGATAAGATTTTCTTTTTTCTTTTTCCTCGGAGATTGCGTATCTGTCTTTTTGTCATAGAAATTGCCATATTTATTTTCATCAACCCCGGCCGGGGCGGGAGGGCGTCAACATAATGTGCGCCTTGCATTAATCTCTTCCCGATGACAGCTTTTCTCAGCGCCGACTGACAGCCGAGACAATACACCTTCCCGGCTCTACCTGTCCGCCTTCAGACCGCAAGCTCTGAGCTGCAGGCACCGTCATGCTGAATATGTAAATAAAATGATGACCCGCGTGTGTGTGTGTGTGTGTGTGTGTGTGTGTCCAGGTGCCCGTGTCGATGGCCATGATGAGTCCACAGATGATCACCCCCCAGCAGATGCAACAGATCCTGTCACCCCCTCAGCTCCAGGCTCTGCTGCAGCAACAGCAGGCTCTTATGCTACAGCAGGTGAATCACACACGCACACACACACACACACTCACACTCACACTCATTTTGTGTTTGGATTGGTTCCCGGGCCGGCGTGCTCTGATGTGTCTGCTTCAGAGGGCTCTGACACACACTGGGCGTGATTGTATCTTATTTAATGCCTGAAATCGTTGTGGGGAAACACACACATTCACACTCCTGGCTGCGGCTCGGAGACCCTTCGCTCCCGTAATTACACAAACAACACGCGGCGTCAGATTCACGGGGATTCGGCCGGCGGTGGTTGCCATGTCGACCAAAATAAACAAACAGTGTTCATGGCGCGCAGCAGGTCCATGATTCAGACGCACCAAACTGTGACCTCCCGCCCGCATATGTGAAACACGTATGCATCCTCGTGACGGCGGAGCCGGAGGCCGATGGTGAAACGGAGAGACCTCAAGGAATCACGGCCGTGCACGAGCACGGGCACGGGCACGGGCACGAGCACGGGCACGAGCACTTCATCGGCGGCCGTAGCTTCGGGCCAGTATTAACTGCTATGAGGATCTCACAACGTGCAGGCGTGTCGCGGCGAGGACTCCTCACCTGCTCGCTTCTTTTCCATTTAATGACAAAAAAGAAGACAGAGAGGAACACGGATGCATGTGCATGTGTGTGTGTGTGTGTGGGCATGTGTGAGTGCACACACACACACACACACACACACACACACACACATACACACATAGATAAAGAGATTATACTCCCACTATTAAAACCATAGAGTTTAACATTGCTCTCCCAGTTAATTAACCACAGTATGGACTCGCTCTTCATGTATATCTGCAAATCAGGCACTTTTCACATGGGCGTGCACTCACACACACACACACACACACACACACACACACACACACACACACACACAGCAAAGGGAAAAAAAAAAAATCAACCAACATTTCACTCACCGGAGCATTAAATTTCATATCCCCGTGGCAACACGGCATTAAGAAGGAGTGTGTGAGGAAGGTTTACGTCCCGATGCCGCCGAGCACTTGTGTTTGCACAGGCGTGCATTTGCGAATTTGTGTGCATGCGTGCGTGCGTGTGTGGGTGCGCACGGGCACACGCATTCACGTGTGTTTAACCTTTAAATTTCCTCTAACCTTTGTTAAAACGGCCTCTCTTTCCCGGCGTGGTTAGCAAGTCAAGGTCACGGTAATGGGCTGGAGAGGTGAGTGCCTCACTTACACATAGTCTTAATGCACAGAGCCACTGAATCAGATCATTAAAAGACCTTAATTATGACTTAATTATTCCCTCAACTCACCGCTCTTCAGCCAAGCGCGCGCCTGCGTGTGTGTGTGCGGCGGCGTACGCATGTGTGATGAGGTGGCGATCGGGAGTAGTGAGGTGGAAAAGAGATATTAACTCCGCCTTAGGAACAATAAAAGAGAGCAAAGACAGACGGAGAAGAATGAGAGGCAAAGAAAAAGGCCCGGGCCTTCCATTATCCATTAAAATAAATTAAAGATAAGAAGGAACGTCATTGTGCAAACGCACAGTGAATTATGCAAAACTCCGGCCACGGCCGGGACCAGAAGAACACCGGACGCGTGGAATGGCAATGCATAAGAAGAGCAAGGCTGCTGCTGTGTGTGTGTGTGTGTGTGTGTGTGTGAGAGACGGACAGCGATGCGTCTCTAGGTCAGACGGATGAGCGACTGCAGCAACTGCTTTTGTGTGAAGTCATTGTGGCTGAGAAGCCTCTTTGAACATTTGATGCACCATGAAACAAAGACAAACTGCAGACACGTACATGTACGGGCTGTTCTCAGGAGGCTACCCACGCCCAGCGCGCACACACACACACACACACACACACACACACACACATGCACGCCCACATTCAGACAAGCTGTGGTCAGTGTGAGTTTTCCTGCTCGCCTCTGAGCGAGATGTTAATCTAAATGGTGCTTCCTGAGCAAATGACTGTTTATTAAGACAAACAAACGGACGTGTCGGTGTTTTTCGGCCGCCGTCTGGTTGACTCCAGGAGAAGAGGGTCCTAGATGTTCCCAGTGAGCCCATCTCACCGCAGGTCGCCGCGCTAAGACGCCGTCCTGTTCCGGCTGGAAGGCGCCCAGACATCTCATATGTATTCTCTCCTGCGCTCCCCAAGTTTTTGAAGCGCTGTTAATGATGACTTCAATTATGGCTTAATCTGCCGATTCCTTTGTTTGTTTATAGTCATCCATAAAAGCATTACCCAGTTTTAATTATCCCGCCGCTTTGGCGGCCACCGTTTGAATAAAAGAAAAGTTGAGACGATTTTAATGTGAGAGAGGAAAGTAAAGTTTAAGGGAAGTAATGAGGAATGAACTCGGTCCGCCGATCTCAGTCACCTTTTCGGCGGAGACGCCCGAACGCCTCGTCCATCCATTATTGGGAGGGAAGCGAGGGATTCTGTGCTCTGGGTGTATTTCTGAGCCGAGCTGCGCGGCCTCTGAATGGCTGGAGTACAAACGGGCGTGCAGGAGGTGTGCGAGCGGCGTGAGCATCCACTCGACAGCTCGGTGGATAATAGCTAATAGGAATCTGCCGGTGCATTCCTGCCCGTGAATGGCTGCGTGCGTAAAGAGCAAGTGCGACCCCCCCGTCTTCGAATTCTTTCCATTTCTGCCGTCCTTAGGTTTATTTTTCCACGCGCTCTTCCTCAGGTAGGTCTTTTTTTATCCCCTCTCGCGTTTTTCAGGCGACGCCTCGTCCGTCGCCTTCTGCGCGCTCGCATTTTGCCGCCCGGCAAACACCTATATGAATTCCTCCTCAACATCCCGCTCTATAGCTTTGACATACGCAATCACCTTGCGGCGCTACTTGACAGCCCATAATACCTCCATGATATTCCTCCACCGTCTGTCTCCGCTTGCGCGCGGTTTGTCAACAAAACCACGCGTGACCACAACAATGGCGCGCGGCCTTCGCCGGGAGCCGGCGAGGAGCGAGCGCCGCGCGCACACGACCTCAACATGTGATTGTGATTGGTGGCGGCGAGCTCTGCGGAAGGCTTGTGTTCCTCAACCCCCCCGTCTGTCTCCAGTTACAGGAGTACTACAAGAAGCAGCAGGAGCAGTTGCATCTCCAGCTCCTGACTCAGCAGCAGCAGCAGCAGCAGCAGCAACAGCAGCAGCAGCAGCAGCAGCAGCAGCAGCAGCAGGCCGGGAAGCAGGCCGCCAAAGAGGTGAACTTCACACACTCGCTCGTCCCGGCGCTCCGACGCACCGGCACCCTCGCGTGCACGAGGGCTGAGATACAGCAGAAGGAAAAAAGAAAAGCGCAAAGAAGATCTAATGTGTAGGATGAAGGAAGCCCCCCGGCTTGTGTGACGTCTCCTCGCCACCTCATGCACGGCGTGACGGCGCCCTGTGGGCGGAGCCTCCGCAGCCCCGCCCTGCCAAACCGCTCATTTTGCACGCCTGCAGCCTCGGGCCGGGGTGGAGTTCCCCCGTCGGGAGGGGTCCGCCGCTCTCTTAATTGCCAATTAACCCCGCAGATGCAAGGAGTCCCCCCCCCCCCCCCGCTCTCAAGCTCACATTGGCCAGGAGCGCATGTGAGCACGTGCACGTGGGCGGCTCCATCCCTTAACCAGCTACGGTGCGGTTAGAAAAACAGGCACGGACATCGAGGCCCAACATGGAGGATCCCCCACCCCCCCCCCCCCCCCTCACCCCCGTCACCCGGGAAATATTAGGATGTGTTTGTACGTGCACGACGGAGCAGCGGTTTTCTTCTGTGTGCATGAACGCCCAGGAACCAGAGAGAACGGCGGCGAGAAGAAGGGCCTCATGAGACTTGCCGATAAACGCATGAGAAGACACATCCTAGATTTTTTCCTCCCAGTGGCCAGAAGCGCCACCCCTCCCTCCTTCCCTCCTTCCCTCCTTCCCTCCTTCCCTCTCTCCCTCCTTCCCTCCTTCCCTCCTTCCCCTCCTCCTCGTCCTCCCCAGCAAACTCCTCTCCGACAGCAGTTCAGCCGAGCCGAGCGTGACCGAAGCAAAGCAGTTGTGGTGGCGCGGCGTCTGAGCCGCGGCGCCGCTCCCACCGCTGTCCCACTTTTCAGGTTTGTTGTCCTGTAACAAGCAGACAAGTGCAATCACTGGTCACGCGGCTACACACCCATACAGAGATGGAGAAGGTTGATGTGTGATGGTTCACCGCGCAAACACATACACAGGGAGGTGGGGGGGGGGGGGGGTTTGCTGTCTCCCTGCAGAGCTTCACGCATCTTCCGTCTCCGAGGCCCACCAATGTGTGTCTCCGGCCGTCACTCCCGCCGCCAGACGCCCTCGAGGCGACGCTCCCGGTCCCGCACGCTGCCGCCGGTACCAGCGTTCTCTGACCCGATCTGCGTTCTGCGGGCGGCCGATGGCAAGGAAGGGGACGCTACCCAGAGGTGGTTGGCAGATCAAGAGGCCAACGTCCGAGGAACGGTTCTACCGGGCTTTTAACCCTCTCAGGCTCAAATTAAGTTGTGGCGTAATTAGCTAAGTAGCATTTAGCTGTCGCAAATCTGCAACATCTGCCTGGAGAGGGTTAACACACCCAGGTTGGAAGAGGAGGACAAGGAAGAGGAGGAGGATGAAGAGGAGGATGAAGAGGAGGAGGATGAAGAGGAGGATGAAGAGAAGGATGAAGAGGAGGATGTAGAGGAGGAGGCGAAGAGGAGGACAAAGAGGAGGATGAAGAGGAGGAGGATGAAGAGGAGGATGAAGAGGAGGATGAAGAGGAGGATGAAGAGGAGACAGCAGAGAGGGACCAGATCTTTCATCCACACCTTCGCCTTCAGAGTGTTTGCCTGAGTGGTTGCAACCTCCTCACCTTTCTCCCGTTCTCCACCGTTCCTCCACACTATCCTGTTTCTGGAAGTGATACAATGAGAGAGAGAGTACAAATGTGTGTGTGTGGGTGTGTGTGTGTGTGTGTGTGTATTTGGGACTGGTCAAGAGTCAGCTTAATGAAGTGACTGAACATCACAAGAGATGTATGTGTGTGTGACTGTCCATCTACTGTCTGTGTGTGCAGTGTGTGTGTGTGTGTGTGTGTGTGTGACTGGCAGGCTCAGACAGTGTGTGATGTGCTCATAAATCACATTGACAGCCTGTTACAGCGCTAGCTTTGGCCACTCAGCCACAGCTAATGTAAACAGAGCGTGCGCGCACACACACACACACACACACACACACACACACACACACACACACACACACACACACGACACACGATGTGTGTTTTAAAGAAGGACACATCTCTGGAGGGAGTGAGCGGGACGGACACGCAGAGCTGTGAGGACGAGGTCCGGTGAGGACGCTGATTATGATAAACTGTTTACTGTGACGAGCCGCGTGACCTGGAACACAGACCTGGACCGGGATCAGACCTGGACGGGGATCAAACCTGGACCGGGATCAAACCTGGACGTAGATCGCGCCCTGACCGAGGCGCTTCGGGCTCGTGTCTCTAAATCAACACACGCGAGACTCACCAGAAATAGCATCAGAGAAGTGGGAGGCGAGCAGGAGGAGCCGCCGCCGAGGAAGGAACAGGAACAGGACTTTGGCCGGAGAGACCAGGACCTGCAGGCCTGCCTGGATGCACCGGACCGGCTGTCAGCGACGCCGCAAAGATAGTCTCCCGCCGAGACACGTCGCTCATCGCTTTCCAAGATCGATTTTGCCAGAGCTGAGCCGTGCACAGACGTGCGTGCCACATATCGCCACATTCAATGGACGCCCTACAACTTTGTCGCTTTTTAATCCACTTGACCGGTTCAGGTGACACACGGCTGGTCTATCCGCTTAGAGGATATTTATGCATGACTCCTCACCCCCTGCACACACACACACACACACACACACACACACACACACACACACACACACACACACACACACAGCTACCACACATTTTCTCCCCAGGCTCCACTCTGAGAGGAAGTGACCTATCTGCCCTTCCTGTGAGTTCCTCTCTGTTCAAAGGGTTCCAGGCTGCCACTCTCTCTCCTACAAACACACACATACACACACACACACACACACACACACACACACACAGTCAGACAAACATGAAAACACACACGAGCCCTCGTGCTTCTCCTCCTGTTTCCGTGTGTTATCTGTGGGAGATAAGGTCCTGCCCAGGGGGTTCGCTTCAAACCCGGTCGGTCCGGTTCCGTCCCTGACCCGGGGCAAGAAGGGAGCGTTTATCAACGCCACACGTTATCGACACGCAACACGTGACCCCCACCCTCCCCCGGTCACCGCCGCGGCGGTTCCATCCCGGTGCCGAAATCCGGTTCACCAGAACCCAGAAGGGTTGATGATCTTCTATCTAATCACACATCAATCCAACGGGGGAAAAGACTCCCTTGGAACAGGAGGTCCAGCTGCAGGTTCCTGCAGAGTCAGGTGGATGTTCAGGTGAAGTCTTGAAGATAAACTTAGAGTCGGGGTCAGAATGTGCACGTTGAAGGCACGCCTGGTGGTTTCATCCTCTTGTGGTATCTGAGTGAGCAGAAGAATCCCTGGACCCAAGTTACATCTGTTTCCTCTCCGTCTCCTTCTCCTTCTCCTTCTCCTTCTCCTTCTCCTCCTCCTTCTCCTCCCCTTCACCTTCTCCTTCTCCTTCTCCTTCCCCTCCTCCTCCTCCTTCTCCTTCACCTTCTCCCTGTGTTGGTGTGCAGCAGTTGGGCAGCAAGCAGTTGGCCTTCCAGCAGCAGCTGATCCAGATGCAGCAGCTCCAGCAGCAGCACATCCTCAACCTGCAGCGCCAGGGTCTGGTCCCCCTGCAGCCCACCGCCGCCATGCAGTCCTTGCAACAAGGTAGGCGCTGGCACCGACACACACGCACGCCGCTTTGTTCCACAGACACACATGTGGTCGTAACTGCACGCACACACAGTCGAGCCACATGTGAAACCTGTTAAGTTAATCAGCCAGTAAAAGATAAAAAGAAACCTTATTGGAGGGTTTGTGGAAGGTACTCATTTGGATAATAGGTCAAATATGCCACTAAGCCCCTCGTTTCCAGGTGTGTGTGT
>NC_141304.1:16311115-16316115 GCF_037954325.1 Fistularia commersonii | reverse complement strand
GCAGGGTGGAAGGAGGAGATGCGAAGCGGCGGAAGTCGTGCACGCACGCAGGGACGTGCGCGCTTGTGGTGTGACGGGGGGGTCCAGCTGTCCCATGACTGTCCCCGCGGCTCATGGGCGTGTCTCTATTTTTAAGAGCCAGGCTGTTTGAATGGATATCTTCCTTCACCAAGGCAGACAGCGGAGACGACCACGTCCCCCTTTATTCCAAAGGCAGCCAGCCCCCCACCAGCCAGTGAGTAGCACGTGCACACTCACTCACACACTCATGTGGTCGCGCGAGACCGGCGGACGCGGTTCGGAGGTCGGTGTGAAGGTCGCGCGCGGCGCCGATCAGATGCTCGCGTCCCGCGCCGCCCCGGCCTCGTGCGCGGGCGTGAATGTGGGTGGGCGATTATTCGTTAAAAGAACCGCGACCAAGAAAAACAGCAGTGCGCTGGCGCTGGCGCTCCGGCGTGCCTGTGGCGCCCCGACAGAGCTGGCTGCAGGAGATGAATGGGTAAGTAGCATTAGTGTGTTAGCCTGCTAAGCTAATGCATGGCTGATGTGGAGGAAAATGTGGTTGCCAGCAGTTTGTCATGTCTGCTGTCTGAGCTGCTTCTGAGTTGACTCAACCACAGCCAGCGTGCGCACGCATGCACACACACACACACACACACACACACACACACACACACACACACACACACAGCCTCTGCCTGCACATATGATCAGGAAGAGGTGAAAAAGCGAATGGAGATGGAGAGAGACATGTTTCCATCTGCGAAACAAATGGTTTTTGTTAGACAACCTTCTGATGTTGATTTGGGAGAATCCCCGTTCCAGCCCCCCCCCCCCCTTCCACCCCCCAGCCCCCGTGCACGTCCACCCTCGTGCACGCATGCTCACAAATACAAATACACACATCAGCTACACAGTCATATATGGAGACGGCAGTCACTGGCGAAGGTCCAGGTCTAACCCACATCTGCTACTGGAAGCACCGCACACACACACACACACACACACACACACACACAAACACACACACACACACACACACACACAAACACACACACACACACATGCGCGCTCCCTCTGCTCTGGTGCGCGTGCCTTCTACCTTTCGTCCAAAACAGAAACTTTGCCCGCTCTCTGTATTCGTCACACACTCGCACACACAGGTTCACACACACACGAGCGTGGAGAGCCGGGGCACATGACGGCCGCACGTGGTCTCGTGCCGAGTGCGCGGCGAGCAACACAAGAACAGACGGCGGCGATCACACAAACGGCGGCGGCGGCGGGCCGGTTGGCCTCGGAGGCCGTCGGACCCGCTGGCTTTGTAGCCCGGCTTCTGTAACTGACCCCGATCCGCTCCATCGTCCGCTCCCCGCACTCGCCTCTGAGAAATATACAAACTAATGACTGCTAACCAGATTCAGATGGCTGCCGCTAGTGTGTGTGTGTGTGTGTGTGTGTGTGTGTGTGTGTGTGTGTGTGTGGCCTATTAACACTTTGCTTTCTATCAGGTATCTGCTTATCCTCTCTCTCCTGGTTGCAGATAGGGAGATGGCGTGTCCGCCCGCTCACCGCCGTCTGGTTGTGTGTGTTTTTGTGTCCCGCAGTCACGAGGAGCACGCCAGCTCCCACCCGCTGTACGGCCACGGGGAGTGCAAGTGGCCCGGCTGTGAAGCGCTGTGCGAGGACATGGGACAGTTCATCAAGTAAGCCCCGCCCCCTCGCCGCGCCCCGCAGGCATCGCCCAGAATATCTTGCTCGCCCGTCCTCGTTCCGCCGCCTCCGGGCGCCCAAATCCTACTGGCGCCCGGCGTCAGGCGTCCATTACATTACATTACTTTACATTACATTACATTACATTTGGCAGACGCTTTTATCCAAAGCGACTTACAGTAGAGGACATAAGGACTGCAAATAACGATTGCAAATACAAGATGCACAGAAAATATACAGAACAGTAAGCTTGGGTTAGTGGGTTGTTGTTTTTTTTTGGTTTTGTTTTTTTTGACAAAGACGTACACAAACGTACACACACACACACACACACACACACACACACACACACTGCATAGCCTAACTTGGGGCCTAGCCTGATCTGGGGCAGCTCAAGCATCAGCGCAGTAAAAAGTCCTGAAAGTCCACAGCTTTTGCTCGCGGAAGCTGCAAACACGGCGCCGAAGCCGTCTTCGGTTTCACCCAAACATCTTCCCCGTCAACGAAGCCGGAGCTCGACCTCTGACTTATGGTTGTAAAACCTATCTGACTTCCATTACATGAGACAGTGTATATGTGTGTGTGTGTGTGTGTGTGTGTGTGTGTGTGTGTGCACACGTGCACGTCTGTCCTCACCCATTCATCTAGCTGCCATCTACTCCATCCTTTCACTTTTAACCACACCACTATCCTCTGTTTCAAACTTACAAATGGACTCCTCCTCCTCCATCCTGTCTGCTACCACATGCTCCAGTATGTCTGTGTGTGTGTGTGTGTGTGTGTGTGTGTGAACATCTGGCTAAATGTGCACGTGTAATTGTTAATCTCCAGCGTTGGTCACCTCCCTCCCCGGTGATTGATATTTGTGGGGGTTTGTCCGATCGTTTCCTCGCCTTAATAGAAAATTATTCCGAATCAATTAGCTCACCCGCTGGCACGCGACTTCGTTCCCGCGGCAACAACAGCGAGGAGCGTCCCTCCCCGTCTGTTGTTATTTGCGGTTCTCCGGTTCTTCCGGGACGCCGACGTGCTCTCTGGCCTCAGAGCGCCGTTACCTCGTCCGCCCTCCCGGCTAACGAGGCCTTCGCCCGCTCCTAACGAAGCCCCGAAAAAACTCCCGCCGCCGGCCGGCTCCCCGACTTATTAATGAGCCGAGGTGATGAAACACACACGGGCGGAATCACAGACGTGTGTGCGGTGACTGTGATGGCATCGGACAGGCGGATCAAAGCGCCCAGGCAGGCTGGGAAAGTTTGGAGAGGAAAGCTGTTGTTTGGTGTCTCATTTCACGTAGCCCCGGGGCAGATGGAAGGAGACGCAGGGAGATAGCATGAAAGTGTGTGTGTGTGTGTGTGTGTGTGCGTGTGTGCTTGTGCGTGCGCGCGTGGGTGTGTGTGTGTGTGTGTGTGTGTGTGTGTGTGTGAGTGGGAGATGAAAAAAGAGAGGCAGTGACAGATAATGCCATAAGTCCAACAGCGCTCTCCCTTCCAGCCGGCCTTAGTCATCGCCCCAGGAGGGAAAAGGGTAGAGCTGAAGAACAGAGGAGACGCTCCAGTCTTTCAGCTTTTCTTCTCTCCCCCCCTGCGCCCCCTGCGCCCCCTCCTCTATCCCCCCGCTATAATTCCGGAGCTGTGGTGGACGGGGCCGGGTGTAATGTGGGCTAAAGCCCGTCTGCCAGCGCTCGCAGGAGTAAACAGAGCCCCTTTGTGGGGACTCGCTGCAAAGGAGAAAACCTGCTACTGTTTACGGCCCCGCTATCCGAGGGGGGGCGGGAGGGGGAGGGGGGGTCTGGGAGGAATGACGGTGAATCACAGAGAAGACAGGAGGACGGCCAGCGAGGAAGAGGCAGACAGAGCCGGGCCGGGGGGGGGGGGGGGGGTGAGATCATGTTTTTGTTATTATTATCATGCACTGGTGTGGAGCTGTCTATCTCCTGGATTAGCCGTGCCATGACATCATTGTTTTTCTTTCATTTCCAGTCCGTTCCTCATGTTGCCTAACTTTGTGATCACCACTTTAAACACACACACACACACACACACACACACACACACACACACACACACACACACACACACACACAGATCAGCCTCCATGTTTGTAGTCCTGGTTCAGAATGATATCATGTGAAAGCACAGACGGGCGGATACATTATAGAAATGAGCAAGGCGATCATAAATGGTGGCCCAACAGTGGCTCGTAACACACACACACACACACACACACACACACACACACACACACACAAACACACACACACAGTTTGTGTTTCTCCCGAGCACAAACACCCAACGGCAACCTGTGAATAACCTTGCTGATGACAGAGGAGAGAGGGAGTGGCGCTCTGGGAGAGCGCAGAGGCCCCGGGTCCTCCCACGTCCAGGGAAACAAACAGCACCGCCGGCCAACGTGCACGTCCGTGCACGTCCGTGCACGGCGCAACGCTAATAAGTGAAGTTTAGCTAACAGAATGTCTACAGATAAGACGCCATGCGATAACACATGAGCTCATATCCAGGTGGTGGACTTGGATCACGGCTCGCTGAGCACCAGTGGAGTGTAGACACACTCTCACACACACACACACACACACACACACACACTCACACAGCTGCTGCGGCCTCCAGCAGACAAAATAAACTCCCAGGACCGTGATTTATTTGAACAGTCCTGAAACTGCGGCTGAATAACGGGGGACGAGCGCCGTCGGTCGTGTCGGTTGCTTGCCTTGGTGTCGTTCCGGCCCCCGGGGCTCCATCACGGGGCCGCGGCGCCTTGAAGGGACGGCGACGGGTTCTGGTTGTCACGGGGCCCCCCAACGTTGACGCCCCCTCTTGTGCTTCCGCTCCCCCCCAGGCACTTGAACAATGAGCACGCCCTGGACGACCGCAGCACCGCTCAGTGCCGGGTTCAGATGCAGGTGGTTCAGCAGCTGGAGATACAGGTGGGTGACGTCCGCTCGCACACACACACACACACACACACACCCACACACACATACGCTGCGGCCCCTCCGGCTCACGAGTCGGATCATGGCCGGCCGGCGGCAGCGACCGTTCTCGGGCTGGGCGGCGATGTTTACTGAGAGCAGCGGAGCTTGTAATTTAAAAGTAGCGGCCGGCGGGGAAGCTGCCATCGCCGCTCCAATTATAAACCTGCTCCGGTCACCGGCATCGGCCGGACGGCCAGCCGGGGAATGGAGATGAAGGGAAAGAAAACAGAGAGACGCCCGCCAGCGCACAGGACCGGCCTGCGGGTTCGACGCTCCTGACGCATCCTGAGGATCC
>NC_141304.1:16291115-16308615 GCF_037954325.1 Fistularia commersonii | reverse complement strand
GTGTGTGTGTGTGCTGACTGTTGTGTGAAAGTATGTACATTATATTTTTTGAGGGAGGGGTGGAGCACTGAGTAAAGGTAATCTGAGATGGTGTGTGTGTGTGTGTGTGTGTGTGTGTGCAGCTGAACCTGGCTTCCAGTGGCTCCCTGCTGAAGCGGGACAGTGGTTCGGAGGTGTACCCGGAGGGTCTTCCCCACCCCCCTACCTCAGCGGCCGCCCCCATCACCCCCCTGCGCCAGGGCCCGTCAGTGATCAGCTCCTCCAGCCTGCACTCCCACTCCCACTCCCACTCCCACGCGCACGCCGTCGGCCCCATACGCCGGCGCAACTCCGACAAGTACTGCACCCCCATCGCCTCAGGTACCCGCTGATGCCCCCCTAACCCCCCACCCCACCCCACCGCCTCTCGCCGGGTCCCGATTAATCATTAGAGAAATTGTTTTTCTCTTCCCTCCGCTTCGTTCACAGGATTTTACCGGTTTACTTTACGAGAACGACTGTAGATGCACTGTTTATAAATTGAATTGAATTACATATAATTGTGACCGATTGTGTGCGTTGCCCCTGCGTGACCTCTGACCCCCCCGTGCCCCCCAGAGCTGGCCCAGAACTGTGAGTTCTACAAGAACGCCGACGTCAGGCCCCCCTTCACATACGCCTCCCTCATACGCCATGTGAGTGATCGCAACGCTCCCCTCCTCCCGCTCCTACCCCCCTACCCCTTTTACCCCCTTCACTCCTACCCCTCCTACCCCTTTTACCCCCCCTCCTACTCCCACCTCTCACTCCTTCGTTCTAACCCCCCCCCTCCCCAGGCTATCTTGGAGTCCCCGGACAGACAGCTGACCCTCAACGAGATCTACAACTGGTTTACACGAAAGTTCGCCTACTTCAGGAGAAACACAGCCACGTGGAAGGTGAGAACACAACATTACGCACACACACACACACACACACACACACACACACACACACAAACACAGACGAGTCGAGCAGGCAATTCTCCCCTAAATACCTGAATCAGTTTGTGAGCTTGCACAGAGGTGGGCTCCGAGTCCCTCAGATCCTGGTCCGTCCTCTGTGCTGCCCGGCAGGACGGCAGGACGGCAGGATGGCAGGACGGCAGGGGTGCCGTGCATCTCACGCTCCCTGAACGCTCTGAACACTCTGAACGCTCTGAACGCTCCCCCAGATACCACCATTAGGGGCTCCTGCTCCCCCTCCACCCCCCGGGAGTGAATGATCATCTCTCCTGGTCTCCTGGCGGCGAGGCCACGTCCGTCCTGCATACGGCCTCATTACAGAGGCACACACACACACACACACACACACACACACACACACAGCTGGAACACATGCACATAAATCCCCTACACCTCCCCTTCCCTCTCGCTCTTTCCCTTACACACACACACACACACACACACACACACACACACACACCTGGCCTGATCCCACCATTGTAGGTGATGACCCATTTCTGCCGAAGCCTCTCGCTAATTTGAGTGTCAGCTCCTCCGGAGAGGCAGGATTGAGGGAGACGATGAGGAAGAGGGTTTTTGCCGAGACCCCGACCTCCCTCTAATAGTCCTGAAGTGTGTGGGGGAGGGAGGGGGCGGGAAAATCTATACCTCCTCATCTTTAAATATATCTTTTAAATATGTAGACCTTTAAGTCCAACTCTGCACAGCCTCATGTATTTATACAGCAGCCGGACGGCCGAGGAGGTCTGCATGTGTGTGTGTGTGTGTGTGTGTCCTTAATAAGCCGTCATATTTCATGAGGAGGGGGGCCGAGTGCTCGATGAGAGGGGAGGGAGGGGCCGTCAGTGAGGAGAAGATGCAGGATCCCGTTCCAGATGTGGTCTTCAGAAGGTGTGAGGTCCAGACCTGCCAGACCTGCCGTGCACGCCCGCCGCCGTCCCCCGCCAGCCCGAGACCAGGCGGTTCTTCTTCCCGGCACGCATCCGTCCGGAGGCGGGGCTGGATGAGTCGCCACGTTCCCGGCGTGATGACGAGCTCCTCCCCGCCGCTCCGGTGAAGCCCGGAGAGGCGTCTCGGCGCCGAACCCCTGCTTTGTGTTTCATCAAACACAATTCAATCTTCCCCTCTGAATTTGCGCCTCTCGCCGGCGCCGCTGGCGGCTCGGCCCTCTCAGCCGCGTGGAGTGGGGATGAGTGGCACGTGCGCTGTGACCCACTGTAAATGACTGCTAATGTTTTAACTGGGAGAATCAGGCTTTCATCACGGAGACAAATGCAAATTGCACCGCAATAGTGCTGTTGTCTAGCACACGTGTGTGTGTGTGTGTGTGTGTGTGCATGTGTGTTTGCACTGTCAGGGTGGCGGGCGGAGATTGGGGTCAGACTCATTTACAAAACTTAGCATCACGGCTCGGGGGTTGCGAGGATGCGGGGGAGAGAGGGTTCCTCCGCTGATTATGGCTTGTGTAATTATGTGTGTGTTTGTGTGAGCGCGCACATGTGTGTGTGTGTGTGTGTGTGTGTGTGTGTGTGTAATTACGGCAAGGAGTGATGCGTGCCCGGCCTGTCCCTCCCTCTCTGCCTGGAACAGCGTGTCAGAGAGAATATGCAGGATTTAATTATAGACGAATTAAAATTGGTAATGAAATTGGCCATGAACAAACTACAAATAGCAGATGAAAAGGGAGGCCTGTCCCCGGGGGGGGAGACCAAGATAGCGGTGTGCCTGCCTGCCTGCCTGCCCGAGTGTGTGTGTGTGTGTGTGTGTGTGTGTGTGTACTGATGATGACTGATTACAAAAAGAGCGAGATAAAATACCACGGCGCGGCTGCCTTCCATTAGCAATATAAATAACACACATATAGAAGGTGGAGCGTCGGTGCGTTATAGAAAGGTTGTGTTTGAATTTAAATACAAAAACACCCGATGTGGGTGTTCGGAGCCGAGGCCGGAGCAGGAGGGCGGCGCGGGGCCTCAGGACCCCCCCTCGGATGACCGTCACATTTTTCCTTCAGCCATTTACCAGAAACACAAAGGGAAGAAGAGGCGTATGAAAATGGGAAATAGTTAAAATGGGCATTTATAAAATTGCCATAATTTGATCTGTGAGGAAATGCAGTCCTGAGATGAAGGTGTGATGGACATTTCTGTCTCTCAGAACGCCGTGCGCCACAACCTGAGTCTGCACAAGTGTTTTGTCCGCGTGGAGAACGTGAAGGGGGCCGTGTGGACCGTGGACGAAGTCGAATACCAAAAGAGGAGACCACCAAAGATGACCGGGTGAGACGGAGCACACACACACACACACACACACACACACAGATGTCTCCAGGTGCACCCCTGAGGGTGATGTGAGTGTGAGCTGATGGGCCCCGGCACCATGATTGGCCTAAGTGCAGCCTAATAGTCCGACTCAAGAGAAATAGAGGCGTCCAGTGAGGGAAGAGTGTGTGTTCTCCTGTTTGTCCACACCATTAGTACGCAGCTGTGTGTGTGTGTGGGGGGGGGTTAGCACATGTAAACAGATGTTCACTCCAATTGCCAGAGAAGTCTGGGATAATTATGCACGTGTGTGCATGCACACACACACACACACACACACACACACACACCTGCGTGCCAGATATTAGACTGAGCCCAGTGTTTAGGCCTCTGTTTACTGACTGTGAGCTTTTCAAGCGAACGGGTGAGATTTATCAGGGAGCTTTGGCCGGGTGACATTTTATGTTAAACTCTGAGCGTGCCCACGCCCACGTGCACGTCCACGCCCACCCTCCCCCTTGACATTGTGTATGTTTGTGTTCACAGAAGTCCCACTCTGGTGAAAAACATGATTTCAGGCCTGGGCTTTGGATCCCTAAATGCCAGCTACCAGGTGAGAAACACCCTCCACCACACCAACCCACCCCACGCTCTCTCTCTCCCTCTCCCAGTCTCACACACACACACACACACACACACACACTCACACAACCGCAGCCAATCGCAATCAAGGGCACTAATATCAATTCCCTTTCATAATTAGCAGATTCCCTAACGACGTTCTTGCCGGCTCCCTCTTCTCCTGCGAGAGCCTCACCTCCCACCTCACTCCCTCACATGCGTGCACACACCCACACACACACACACACACACACACACACACACACCAAGTGAGTCTCTAGTCTTTGCTGTGCGCACACACACTTACACACACACACACGCGTGTGCTGTTTTTTCTTGTGCAGGTGTAAAATCGTTTCGCCGCCGCCGCCGCCTGTTCCAGAGAATTCCCAAATCTTTTGTAATTTCTGCTCTTGTAAGGGGGGGTTTGTACCTGCTCAATCCCCCTGCAGCTGGATCTGAACTGGATCTGAACCGGATCTGAACTGGATCCGAACTGGATCCGAACTGGATCTGAGTGTTTGGAACCGTGACAGACGGCGGCCCCGGTTGGCCCCGCCTGTTGTCTCTGCCGCTGACATTGACGATGGGTGTGTTTGCATGTGCGTGCGTGTGTGTGTGTGTGTGTGTGTGTGTGTGTGTGTGTTTGGGTCGAGGCTCGGTCCGGTCCAGTGAGACTGGAGGAGAGCAGGCTCCTGACAGGGCCGTCAGTGCACCACCTCCAGTCAGGACTAGAAAAGCACTGTGTGCAAGCGCCCCCTAGTGGCTGGTCGGGTCCACTGGTGCTGTGGTGGATGTGAATGATACGTGGCTCTGATACATGGAACACCCCACACACACACACACACACACACACACACACACACACACCTCTCCCATGTTGATGTGTATCATCACACAAAAATACAGTTGTTATTTAAATGTGTGGTGTTTAAATAATCATCGCTTGTGTGTGTGTGTGTGTGTGTGTGTGTGTGTGTGTGTGTGTGTAGGCGGCGCTGGCAGAGAGCAGTCTGTCCCTGCTCAACAGCCCCCCCCTGGTGACCCCTCCGTCAGCCGCCAGCCTCAACATGCTGCATGTGGGCCACGATGATGTCAGCTCCACCGTGGAGCAGGTCAACAGCAACGGCAGCTGCAGCCCTACTCTCAGCCCGCAGCAGTACAGGTGACACACACACACACACACACACACACACTGCCAAAAGATTATACACATTATTATTATCATTATTATTATTATTATTATTATTATTATTATTATTATTATTATTATTATCAGCAGCATTATTACTATTAATGTTAGTTGTTGTAGTAATCCTATTACTACTATTATGATTATTATTATCATTATTATTATAATTGCTACCATCATCATTCATATTATTATTATTGTTATTATTTTGATATGCATAATTTGTTTTCATATATATATATATATTTACAAAGAGTAGTATTATTCTTTGTTATTGTTATCATAATTATTATTATAATCACCATCATCATCATTTTTATCATTGTCATTATTATTACTACATCAGTAATTATCATCGATGCTAATATTATTATTTGTTGTAGTAATTGTAGAAGTAATGTAAATGGGCAATGATAAAAGTAAAAAGTAATAGTAATAAAAAATATAATTTGATTAATTTATATTATGCGATTCTATTCTATTCTATTCTATTCTATATTATAGTATATCATTATATATTATGGTATATTATTAAAGTATAATTCAATACATATTTATACATTTGATAATCTACTGATTGTAATTGAAATTGTACTATTATAACGGCACAGTAGAAGTCGTATTTGCACCGTTGTTACGCTTGTTATCAGCGGCGTTGAGGAGCGCTGGCGGTAGCGTTCCTCTTCTAGTGGCGTGCACGTGACTCCCGTGACTTCCAAACGCTCCCTGAACCCGGTCCAGCCTCTCCGCGGCTAAGCGTGTGTCGTGTGTGTCGTGTGTGTCGTGTGTGTCGTGTGTGTCGTGTGCGTCGTGTGTGTCGCAGCCACCCGGTGCATGTGAAGGAGGAGCCTGCGGAGCTGGAGGAGGACAGCCGGCCCGTGTCCCTGCTGGCCGCCGTCACTCACAGCCTGCCGCTGCCCAGCGACGAGCGCGACCTGGAGGAGGACCTCCCCACCGAGGAGCTGGAGTAGGACCGCCGGAGGGACGCCACGCCAGACCGGCGCGGCGGCGGGACCGGTCCTGAGCCCTCCCAGCAGGCAAGAGCTACGCAAGAGGAGAGGAGAAGAAGAAGAAGAAGAAGAAGAAGAAGAAGAAGAAAAAGAAGAAGAAGGAGAAGGAGAGAAGAAGGAGAAGGAGAGAGAGTGTTTTCGTTTGTTTGTTTGTTCGTTTGTTTCATCAAGGAACTCCAGACAGGGTGAGACCACCTCCGGAGCGCTGCTTTACCTCCACGTGTTTCTGTTCCCACACTCCGAGGTGAAACGCATTCGAAGCCGCATGCACACACACACACACACACACACACACACACACACACACACACACACACACACTGGCAAACCATTGTCAAACCACGTCTTGTCATCCTTTTCAAATCAGTCACAGAGAGCCCAAGACATTTGGACACACACTGTTATCCCCCCACCCTCCACACACACACACACATACATACACACACACACACACACACACACACACACACACACACGCCTCCCTCTCCGTTGTCTGCTGGCCATTTAAATCGAGGTGGGTGAAGAAGAGGAGCGGGACAGGACACACCAGGATGAAGTGTATATAGCTGTGGAGACCCCGGGGTGGAGCGGCGAGCCCCCCCACCGTCACTTCCCCTTTTCTTTCTCACACTTGTTGGTTTGCCTGAGCGGCTGGGCTTCACCGTGGGACCGTGGGACCGTGGGAGTGGAAGGGTCTCAGACCTCCAGCACCACCAAGACTTTCAAGGCATCCTTCTGACTTTCTGCTTCTACGTTAGGAAAAAAAAGAGAAGATGTTTTGTTTTGTTTTGTTGTCGATTTTTTTTTTCCCCCTCCCGTCTCCACCCGCTAAGACTGCAGGAGGCGGAGCTCCCGGAGCTCCCGGAGCCCCGCCTCCTCTCCTCCGCCGCCGCCGATGGAGGGATGAACACTTGTGAACGGAGAGGAGACGGAGCGGACGGAGGAGGGGGGTCCACAGAAACATTGACTCGAAAAGAAAAAAAAAAGAAAAGGAGTATACCGAGATAAAGAGCGGTAGCTTGGTCTTTTCCTCCTTTGATTTGGTGTTGTTATCACTCTTTCTTTTCCTCCCGCGGGGGCCGTGTTTCCCCCCGAGGACGCTGTTGTGTTTTTCCCTTCGCGCCGTGACCTGTTTGACTTCCCTCTGGCTGTTTCGCACCATTCCGGACGAGGAGCGGCCAGGAAAGAGAAAGGAGGAGGAGAGAAAGCGCAGTATTTCCCCTCCCCCGACCCCCGACCCCCGACCCCCGACCCCTGACCCCTGACCCGGGCCCCCCTCCCGCTCAGTCCCGAGTGTAGCAAGCGAGAAATCAGGACGAAAGCACTTAGAGCTGCCGTTTTCCTCGGCGTGCGTTGCGGTTCTTCTCCTCGGGTCGCGGGTTCAGTCCAGAAATATCAGCTTTAAAAGATAAAATATATATATAAGAAATTATTATTATGATGGCAGTCAGAGAATACCTCATCCCGCCTCGGCTCCGCCTGGAGCCGTGTCCAAATTCACAGAGGAAGGGGGTGCGGGGGAGGTCGGCTCCGCTCGGCCACGCCGGGCCAGCTCCTCCCCGCCGTCCCCCCGTCGGCCCCCCGCCGGCCCCCCGTCGGCCCCCCGTCGGCCCCCCGTCGGCTCCCCGTCGGCCCCTCTCCTCTCTGGAACGTCACCTCCAACTCTTCATCTGCTTCTCCGCGCTTCGCTTTTGTTACAGGGAACCAAAGAAACGTGTCGAAAAAACCAAAAACCCTAATTTTTTTTTTCTTACCGACCCCCACCCCTCTTCTCGATCACCGGCCAAAACACAACCGCCCCCCTGAGCCCCGAAACCCCGAACCCCCCAATGCTCGACCGTTCCCAAAGCCAAAGTGTGAGACACAGGTGAGGGGCGAGCGGTCACAGGTGAAAGGCCAAAAAACTAGCATGAACAGCACTTGCACAGTTTCCTCCCGCCACAAAAAAGAGAAGAGAAATAGCACTTAGAGGTAAAGACCCCCCGCCCCCCCCGGCCCCCCCACGCTCAGGCCCCGCCGTGTCCCCGGCACCGACCCCAGGCATTTGAACGCACCTGTGATATTTACCTTTACCTTGTAAGATTCCTTCGCGGAAGCAGGAGGTGGAACACTGGGCTCCGCCGACACGTTCGGAAGCTTTTAAAAAAAGGCTCTCCGGAAGCGTCCCCGAATGCAGCGCGGTCAGCGTGGCTGCGGCGGCCTCGGCCGGTCCGGGCCTCGGCCGGTCCGGGCCTCGGCCGGGCCCTCCGCCGGCCGGGGAGCCTCCTCGCCGTCTCCTGATGAAAACCAAAAAGCACTCTACCTCCTTTTCCAAACGCTTCAGCCGGCGGGAGACACACCTTTTCTACGCGACTCCTTGATAGTAAAAAGAGAAAAAAAAAAAAAGAAAAAAATAGCCCAGATCTTTCTCCCCCGTCTGACCAGGTGACCCCCCCCCCCCCCCGACCAGACCAACACCCACACAGACTCCCCTGGATTTTAAAAAGACTACCTCTCCTCAGACCTCATCTAAAGCACTCAACACATCCTGCGCTCACGCCTGATTGGCTGAGCCCCCGGGCCCAGCTGGTGGGCGCCGTGGCTGCTGGGAGCTGGTTGTCAGGGGTGATGATAGGCAGAGTGTCACCCGTACACACACACACACACACACACACACACACACACACACACACACTTTAACAACCCAGACGAACTGCTACACACACACTCGAGCTTTAAGACGCACCTGTAAACAGCACTGCTTCCCACAGGTGTGGAGCTCACAGGTGAGGAGCTCACAGGTGTGAAGCTCACAGGTGTGAAGCTCACAGGTGTGAAGCTCACAGGTGTGGAGCTCACAGGTGAGGAGCTCACAGGTGTGAAGCTCACAAGTGTGGATCCCCCTGTTCTCTCCAAGCCGCCATGACGCCATGTATCTTGGTATTTGAATGCCTGAGTTCCTGTCCCCCCACCAGCTCCTGACTTCCTGTTTCCTTTCCCGCCTCCACCTGTGTAGCTGTCGTAAGGCCCCGCCCCCGCCCTCCCACGGCCCCGCCCCCCCAGTCCCGGCCCCGCCCCCGGCTCCGCCTCCTATCCTGTCCTGCTAATGCTGAAGTATCTGTATTTATCATGTTACGTGCTGCAGGTATCTTGGTTTGAATAGTTCTGTTTTTAATGTTTCCATTTTTTTCGGTTCTTCATAAAAAAAAAAAACGTCTGGGACGATGATTTTTTTTTTAAAGTGTATTATCACAAAAAAGTAAAAAGAATAAAAGTTAGATCAGTGGTTTAGGTAAGACCTGTTTGTATATTTATCTTAGCTAGGTCTATTTTGATACTTTTTTGTCTCTGTACTGCATTTATGCATTTTTAAGGAAAAAAAAACTCAAAGTTACTTCGTGATGAACTGATACCTCAGAAGGACTTTCTCTCAAAGACGGGACCAAAACCTCCGAGGAGGAGGAGGAGGAGGAGGAGGAGGAGGAGGAGATGTAGCCCCTTTGCTTTAAGACCAAATGCGGAGCTCTAGAAAAGTGTTGCTGTCGATCCCTTGGGGTCCCCGTGACCCCCCCCCCTCCTGCCGTGACCCCCGAACCCTGTCATTCCTTCGCTGAACTCTGACCCGCAGAGCTGTCAATCATCTGCAGGAGCCGTGGGGGGGCCGGGAGGGGCGGGGTGGGCGAGGGGGGGTCGCGGACTCACGCACCTGGCCGGTGGCGAGCGGTCCGGAAGCTAACCTTCGCGCCCCCCGGAGGCCAAACGGTTCTGTCTTTTTGATACTCCTCCGCCAGCGACGTGTGGAAACCAAAACGTGGGCTGGCTCTCAGAGCCCCCTCCTGGACGGCCAGGGATCTGCAGGCCAGCCCCGCTCAGCCCAAACTCCTGAACTCGAACCAAACTAATGCCACAACGTAACCAAACGAAAACCAAGCTACTTCCAAAACTCTCCATCGACTTCAAGGACCACCGTTACCGTCAGCTGTTTTTCTCCCGGCGCCGCAGGAGCAGCCTGCGTCTTATTGGCTAGCGACTGACTCGATGGACTAAAGGAGCCCGAATCCTGGTGTGTGATTGGACAGTTCAGAGGCGTGGTGTGTGTGGGTGGGTGTGGGTTGGGGGGGCATCGGGAATGACCACTTGAGCTCTCCTCGGGTCAAACCTTAGGAAGGTGTGTACATTTTCAGCGGTGACTCTGCATCGGTTTCCTGATCGGCCTTTTCTGTTCTTCTGTTTCTTGTTCTTTGGAAGCGTGGCCCGAGTCGGAGGGGGGGCCGCAGGGACCTGGTGGTGGCTTTAGAGAGCGATTCGGGGACCCCCCCCCCCCCCCCCCCCCCGGACCCTCCGCCTCGGGCAGCCATGTAATGCCAGTCACTGCCCTTTCCTTCATGCTGTATAAAACACACACACACACACACACACACACACACATATATCTGTGTATTTGTAACCTGAATCTTCTTGTGTCTGTCCATGCAGACAATAAAAAACTGTACAGTAGGTCTAGTTGCATGTAATCTGTACTAATTATTGACAATGGCATTATAAAATGCAATAAAATACTTATTACACTGTCCCGGCTGCGTCGCTGCTTCCTTTACGCTCGAAACTCGCCTCGGTCTGAAACCAGGACCGCCACGATGCCCCTTCAGCTCCAGCAGAAGCTCCTGCAGCACAAAAGAAAGCATCAGAAGAACAGAAGCAGGACTGTCAGGTAACATCTAACTCCATAACACCAACCCCTGCCCGCAGAGAGAGCCGCGGGGTGGTTCCTGCCGAAACCTGATCCACGTCAGGTCTGAACTCGGTGCCTCAGGACCTTCTGAATGTGAACTTTGACGCGGTGGTTGTTTCCTCTCCATCTCTTGTCCCCCTCTGTACGCCATGCTGTCACAGAGCGATGACACCGAGCAGAGAGGAGTCCAACCAAGTTCTGCACGCTCTCATCATTCACCACCAAGAAGAAGGAAAAATTCCTGACTCCGGCTGACGGTGCGAGATGGTTCACGTCGGATCATCTCTGGACTTCTTGCAAAGCAGAGGGATCATCTCATGCATTTAGGGCTTCCTGTTCTCTATTTTCAGCAAAAGGAACGAGAGACAGCCGCAGTCCAACGCCTTCCTTCAAGGGTTTTATGTGAGTAGCACTTTCTTTTCCGTCACACATTTATCCCACATTTATCTTCAGTCTTTCATGCTCTCAGTCCAGTCCACACCTGGACTGAGAGCTTTATCTCCAGTCATTCCTGCAGACCTTCATGAGTGTGTGTGTTTGTGGGGGGGGGGGAGGTTTCACCAGGGCTGTGATACAGAAAGCGTCCACCAGGAGGGGTAAACAAACCGGACAACACATAAACAGTCTCCCGGCCACAAACATCTCTCTCCGTCCACTGACAGGCTCCCACCAACAGAGTGGGCCAGAGAGGCGTGGAGGCCGCCGACCCGCCGACTCCCCGCCGCCTTCGCCGTCTTGGATTCTCCTCAGCCTTCACCTGCCGTTCCCTCGCGCCCGCGGCTTCGGCAGATGCCCCGCAGCCTAGCCGGGTTCCCCGCGGGCCCCGAGCCAAGGATGTTGCCACGAGGAGGAAAAATGGCTGTAAAGTTGAGTCTTTGTTCATTCTTCTCCTTTTAGTGAACTTCTGTAAGTCATCCGGGGAGACGCGCTCCCTCTCTCTTTACGCTCAAACCCCAGTGACATTTGCTTTGGGATCGACCCCATCCCGGGCCCGTTCGACACACACTCACACCGGCTGCCATGGTGAATACTAAGCAGACCCTCCGAGGCGTGCAGAGTGCCAGGTGATCCAGGGAGCAGAGCCACTCACAGGTTCTACTCAGCGTCACACGTCCTGTTTGCTGCAAAGCAATCTCTGCAAAGGTCTTCATGCTCCTCTGGACTGGGTAAGCAAAGCAGTGTGTGTGTGTGTGTGTGTGTGTGTGTGTGTGGTGGGGATTGAGGTGCATTGAGGTACGTGCACACCCTGTGAACCACCAAGTCATCTCTTCACCTTCTACCCAGTCTGCCAGCCTTCACCCAAAAAAAAACACAACTTAATCTGTTTATATTGTTGCAGCGATCTAGCCACAGACCATCACACACACACACACACACACACACACAAACACACAGACATACACACACTGTTTGTTATATTCATCACTTGCCTTTTCTGAGTTACTTAATAAATATAAAAAAAAATTAAATATATTCAAATACTTTATTACTATTGTTCTGATAATTATGATAGAAAGTAAAATAATTTTCTGTATGTGTATATGTGTATATTCATATGTATATATCTATGTATGTATGTGTATGTAATTATGTATGCATGTATGTATTAGCATAAGTATGTGTCTGCATAAATGTATGTATGTATGTATGCATGTATGTATATATGGATGGATGGATGAATGCATGCATGTATGTGTGTATGTATGTATGTATGTTTGTATGTATGTATGTATATATGTAAATAAGTATGTATGTATGTATGTATGTATGCATATTGTTATGTATGTATGTTTGTATGTATGTATGAATGTATGTGTGTATGTATGAATATATTCATGGATATATATATATATATATATAGATATATATATATATATGTTTGCATTCATGTATATGTGTTTATTTATTAACATAGATATGTATGTTCACTTGTAAGTATGTATGTGTAAATGTATGTATGTTTGTATGCATGTACGTATGTATGTATATGTATGCATGTATATATGTATGCATGTATGTTTGAATGTATGTATGTATGTATGTATGAATGTATGTTTGTAAGTATGTATCTATGTATGCATGTTTGTATGTATGTAGATATGTAGGTATGTATGTATATATGTATATATGTATGTATGTATGTACATATGTATGTATGTTTGTGTAAATGTATGTATGTATGTATATATATAAGTATATAAGCATGCATGTTGTATGTAGGTATGTATGTATGTCCGAAAATTGAGTATGTATGTATGTATGAATGTTTGTATATAGGTGTGAAAGTGTGTGTGCATGTATGTATGTATGTAAGTATGTATGTATGTATATATATGTATGTATGTATGAATGTATGTATGTTTGTATTGAGGTTTGTATGTCGTATGTATGCATGTATGTATGTATGTTTGTATGTATGTATGTACGTATATATGTGTGTTTATTTGCATGTATGTGTGTAAATATGTATGTTTGTGTATATGTCTGTATGTGTGTATATATGTTTGTATGTATGTAGGTATGTATGGAGGTACATATGCATCGATTTTTTATGTATTTATGTGTGTTTATTTGTATGTTTGTATCGATGTATGTATGTATGCATGTTTGTATATAAATGTTTATGTCTGTGTGTATTTATGTATGTTTGTATGTTGGAAGTATGAATGCATGTATGAATGTATGTATGTATGTATGTATGTATGTATGTATGTATGTATGTACCTTTGTGAATATGTTTTATGTCTGTATTTATGTATAAATGTATGTAGGTTTGAATGTATGTATGAATGAATGTATGTATGTATCTATGTATATATGGATGTATGAATCTATGTATGTATGTATATATATATATGTGTATTTATGTATGTGTGTATGTATGTAAGTATGTATGCATGCAGGTTTGTATGTATGTAGGTATGTATGAATGTTTGTATATATATATATGAAAGTGTGTATGCATAAATTTATGTATGTATATTTGTGTGTATGTCTTTATGTATGTGTGTATGTCTTTATGTATGTATGTCTGTATGTGTATATATAGGTTTGTGTGTATGTATGTAGGTATGTATGTATGTATGTACGTATGCTTGCATGTTTTTATATATGTATGTGAGTTATTTGTATGAATGTCTCCATGTATGTATGTATGCATGTGTGTGTATTAGTCTTTATGTCTGTGTGTATGTATGTATGTCTGTTTGTTTGTAACTATGAATGTATGTATGGATGTACGTATGTATGAATGTATGTATGTATATATGTATGTATGTATGCATGTAGGTCTGTAGGCATATATATATATGTGTTTGAGTATATATGTATGTATGTGTGTTTGTAGGTAGGTATGCATGAAAATATGTATGTATGGGTTTGTATGTATGGATTTTTGTATGTAGGTATAATGTATGTATGCATGTATGTATGTATGCATGTGTTTATTGTATGTATGTATCTGTATATGTATGTATGTCTGTCTGTATTTATGTATATATATATGTGTAGTTTTAAATGTATGAATGTATGTATGTATGAATGGATGTATGTTTGTATGTAGGTTTGTATGTATGTATGTATTAATGTCTGTATTTATGTAAATGTATACACAAACATATATACATACATACATAAAACCATAAATATATACATACATACATACATAAATAATTACATACATGCATATATACATACAAACTCATTTACAAACATTCACACATACATACATACATACATGCTCATTTACAAAAATACAAATTTACATATATACATATATAAAGACATGCATGAATGCAAACATGCATTCATACATTCATTGTTACATAAATGCATACATAACTACATACATTCATAAATACATAAAAAACATTCAAGAAAACATACATACACACAAATATGCAGACAAACCTACATAACTACATACAAACATACATATATACATTGTATATACATTCATACATACGTGCACACATACATACATACATATATACATACATAAATACAAACAGACAAGAATATATACATACATACTTACATATATACAGACATACATACATACAATCAATCCTACATATAGACATAAACACAGATACATACATACATACATACATACAAACATACATACATAGATACATACATACATACTTTGATGCCTGCATACATGCATGCATAAATACAGACATTCATAAAACATACATACATACATAAACAAATATATTCATATATACATATAAACATAAAAACATACATGAATACATACATACATTCATACCTACATAAAACATACATACATACATACAAACATGCAATCATAAAAACATACATACATATATACGTACCTACATACATACAAATATAAATACATACTTGAATACTTACATACATACATATATACATACATATTTACATACATATATACATACAAACCTACATACAGCATAAATATATACATGCATACATATATAAATACATTCATAAATACATACATATAAACATACATACATACATACATATATATACAAACATAAAAACATATGTACATACATGCCTTCATACAAACATATTTATACTTACATACAAACATACATACTTACATACATACATACAAACATACTTTCATATATATATACATACATACATACATTCATGCGTACATAAATACATACATTCATAAATACATACCTAAATACATACATACATACATCCATACATACATAAGTACATACATACATACATCGTAAAAAACATACATTTATTCATACGTACATAAAAAACATGCATAAAGTCATACATACTTACATGCATACATACATACAGCTCTTCCCATTAACAATGTTTATGTTCTATGTTTTTCTGTCGTCAACTTGTAAAGCGTCTTTGTGTACCGTGAAAAGCGCTATACAAATCGTATGTATTATTATTATTATTATACATAAAAAACATGTATGAATACATACATACATACATACATTCCTACATTAAAACATACATGCATACATACATACATTCATACCTGCATACATGCATGCATAAATACATACATTCGTAAATACATAAGCACAGACATACATACATACAAACATACATGCAAACATACATAAATCCACAAATATATGTATACATACATAACTACCTTCATACATACATACAAACATAGATACATATATGCATTGTATAAACATACATACATACATACATACATTCATGCACACATGAATCGATATATTAATAAATACATACATACATACATAAGACATAAAAAATACATTCATACATACATAAATCCACAAATATATGCATACATACATAACTACCTTCATACATACATACAAACATAGATACATATATGCATTGTATAAACATACATACATACATACATTCATGCATACATAAATACATATATTAATAAATACATATATATATAAACATACATACATACATATATACATACATAAAACATAAGAAATACATTCATACATACATAAAAACATACATTCATACATACATAAAAACATACATTCATAAATACATACATACATTGACATATACTCATATACCTACGTACAAACATACATGCATACTTTAATACATACATACATACATACATTTCTACATACATACATTCATACCTGTATACATGCATGCATAAATACCTATATTCATAAATACATACACACACCCATACATACATACATACATACATACTTACATAAATACATGCACACATACAACATACATAATTACATGAAACCAATCCTACATATACACATAAACACAGATACATACATACATTGATACAGACAGACATACCCATATACCTACATACAAACATACATACATATATACATACATAAATGCATTGTATATACATACATACTTGTATACATACATACATACATACATGCATAGATAAATACATACATACATACATACATACATATAAACATACATACATACATACGTACATACGTACATACATAAATCGTAAAAACATACATTCATAAATATATTCATAAATACATACATACATACATACATACATACATACGTACATACATACATACATACAAACATAAATACATACATACATACATACAAAGATACATACATACATACATACATACTTACATATATACATATATACCTACATACATATATACATACAAATATACGTACATACATAAATACATACATATATACATATAGTCATACATACATACATACAAACATACATACATACATACATACATACATACCTACATAAATTCATACCTACATTCCTGCATACGTACGTACATACATACATCATAAAACAAACATTCATAAATACATATATACATACATACATACATACAAACATACATACATACATACATACATGCCTTCATACAAACATATTTATACTTACATACAAACATACATACTTACATACATACATACAAACATACTTTCATATATATATACATACATACATACATTCATGCGTACATAAATACATACATTCATAAATACATACCTAAATACATACATACATACATCCATACATACATAAGTACATACATACATACATCGTAAAAAACATACATTTATTCATACGTACATAAAAAACATGCATAAAGTCATACATACTTACATGCATACATACATACACACCTACATACATAGAAAGATACATCCTTACAAACATACATGCAAACATACATACATACATACATACAAGC
>NC_141304.1:16261115-16288615 GCF_037954325.1 Fistularia commersonii | reverse complement strand
TACATACATACATACATACATACATACATTCATGCATACATAAATACATATATTAATAAATACACATATACATACCTAAATACCTACATACATACATACATACATAAAACATAAAAAATACATTCATACATACATAAATCCACAGATATATGCATACATACATAACTACCTTCATACATACATACAAACATAGATACATACATGCATTGTATAAACATACATACATACATTCATGCATACATAAATACATATATTAATAAATACATATATATACATACATACATACATAAATACATACATAAAACATACAAAAAATACATTCATACATACATAAAAACATACATTCATACATACATAAAAACATACATTCATAAATACATACATACATTCACACATACACACATACATATATACATACATACAAACATACATGCATACTTTAATACATACATACATACATACATTTCTACATACATACATTCATACCTGCATACATGCATGCATAAATACATACATTCATAAATACATACACACCCATACATACATAAATACATACATACATGCATACATACATGAATACATGCAAACATACAACATACATACTTACATGAAACCAATCCTACATATACACATAAACACAGATACATACATACATTGATACAGACAGACATACCCATATACCTACATACAAACATACATACATGTATACATACATAAATGCATTGTATATACATACATACATACTTACATACATACATGCATACATAAATACATACATACATACGTATAAACATACATACATACATACGTACATACGTACATACATACGTACATACATACATCGTAAAAATATACATTCATAAATACATTCACAAATACATACATACATACATACAAACATAAATACGTACATACATACATACTTACATATATACATATATACCTACATACATACAAAGATACATACATACAAACATACATACATACATAAATACATACATAAATACATATAGTCACACATACATACATACATTTATACATATATTCATAAATACATACATACATACATAAATACAAACATACATACATATATACATACTTACATACATACATACATACATACCTACCTACATAAATTCATACCTACATACCTGCATACGTACGTACATACATACATCATAAAAACAAACATTCATAAATACATTCATAAATACATACATACATACATACATACAAACATACATACATACATACATACATACATGCCTTCATACAAACATATTTATACTTACATACAAACATACATACTTACTTACATACATACAAACAAACATACACACATAAATTCATACCTACATACATGCATACATACATACATACATACATATATACGTTCATACATATATACATACATACTTTCATATATATACATACATACATACATGCATGCGTACATAAATACATACATTCATAAATACATACATAAATACATACATACATACATCCATACATACATACGTACATACATCCATCCATTGTAAAAACATACATTTATTCATACATACATAAAAAAACATGCATAAATTCATACATACTTACATGCATAAATACATACACACCTACATACATACAAAGATACATCCTTACAAACATACATGCAGACATACATACGTACATACATACATACAAGCATTCTTCATACATATATTCATAAATACATACATAGATACATACATACATACAAACATACATACAAACATATATACTTACATACATACATACACACTTACATACATAAGAATTATATACATACTTAGATACAAACATACATAGTTACATACTTACATTCATACATACAAACATACATACATACCCATCTTCCCAAATAGAAACACACATACATACATACATACATACATAAAAAAACATGCATGAATACATACATATATACATATATTCATTCCTACATTACAACATACGTACATACATACATACATACATACATATATACATACATACATACATACATAATACATTCATACATACAAATTTAAAAACATACATACAAACATACACACATACATTCATTCCTACATTAAACATACATACATACATACATTCATACACACATACATACATACATACATACATACATACCTACCGAATACATACAAACACACATACATACATACATACCTACATATATACATACATACACTCATACATACTAACATACAAATATACATACATATATACAAACATACATGCATACTTGAATACATATATACATACATACTTACATACATACAGACATACATACCTACATACATACATACATATATACATACATACATGCATACATAAGATCATGCATGAATACATACATACATTCATATATACATATGAGCAAACATACATACATACATACAAACATACAAACATACATACATATATACAAACATACATGCATACTTAAATACATACATACATACATACATACATACATACATACATACTTACATACATACTTACATACATACGTACATACATAAAAACATACATACATACTTAAATACATACATACATACATACATACTTACATACATACATACAAATTTAGAAACATACATACAAATTTAGAAACATACATACATACATACATACATACATTCATACATACATATATACATACATACATACATACATACATTGATACCTTCATACATGCATGCATAAATACATACATTCATAGATACATACATACATACATATTTACACACATACATACATACACTCAACCATAAATTCATGCATACATGTTCAGCTTGCTCTTTCCAATTCTATTTACATTTTGGAATTGCCTTTCAATATGAAATTTCTATTCTTGGTGTTGGAATTTTTTAATCACATTTACGCACCAAAAATGCGACTGATACTCCAGTGTGACTTATATAAAATGTGTCATTCTCTATGACACATTTTATGGCTGGTGGGACTTGTACTCTGGAACAACGTATAGTCCAGGAAATATGGTATGAATGTACGTATGTATGTATGTAAATGAGTATGTATGTATGCATGTATTCACATATGTATATATGTATGTATATGATTATGTATGTATTTATGTATGTGTTTTTGTATGTATATATGAATGTATATATGTATGTATGTATATTTGTATGTCTTTATGTAAATTTTATTATGTATGTGTGTATATATTAATGTGTGTATTTATCTATACATACATGTGTGTTTATATCAATGTATACATTTATCAATGTATGTTTGTATGTAACCATATATTAATATATGTATGTATGTATGTATGTATGTATCCATTTATTAATGGATAAATGTATATATGTTTGCATACATGTACATATGTATATGTAGATATCTATGTTCACCTGTATGTGCGTATGTATGTAGGTTTGTATGTTTTTTGTAAGTATGTATGTGTATATGTATGTATGTATGTCTTTATATATTATGTATTTCTGTATGTATATATGTGTGTATGGTTGTCCTTATGTATAATTATATGAACGTATGTAAGTATGTGGGTGTGTCTGTAGGTATGTAAGTATGTTTTTATGTATGTAAGTATGTATGATTGTATAAGGTATGAATCTATGTATGTATGTATCTATGTACATATGCATGTATGTAAGTATATGTATGTATCTATCTATGTATGTTTGTATGTGTGTATGTTTGTAGGTATATATGTATGTATGTATGTATGTATGTTTATTTCTATGTATGTTTGTATGTATGAAAGAATGTATGAGTGTTTATTTGTAAGTATGTATGTATGTTTGTGTATGTGTTTGAATATATGTATTAATATATGTATGTATGTATGTGTGTATGAAAGTAGGTATGTATGTACCTATATGAGTATGTATGTATATATGTATGTTTTTATTTAGGTATGTATGTACGTATCTATGAAAGTATGTATGAATGTTTGTATGTATGTATCTATCTCTGTATGTAAATATGTTTGTATGTATGTATGTATGTATGCATGCATGCATGTTAGCATGCATGTATGTATGTATCTATGTAAATTTCTATGTATCCATGTTTGTATGTAGGTATGAAAGTATGTATGCATGTATGTATGTGTGTATGTGTGTTTATTTGTATGAATATATCTATGTATGTATGGATGTATGTATGTCTATATTCATGTATGTATGAATGTATGTATGTAGGTATTTATGTATGTATGTATGTATATGTGTATGTATGTATGTTTGTATGTATGTATTATGTATTATCTATTACTGTTATATTTTTTACTTGAAACTCTGGCACAACACTTTCCTTCGAGATAAATAAAGTTGTTCTCATCTCTCATCTCATCTCATCTCTCATTAAGTATGTATGTATCTATGTATGTTTGTGTAAATGTCTTTACGTATGTATGTATGTTTGTAAGTATGAATGTATGTTTGTATATGAGTATGTATGTATGTATGTATGTATGTATGTATGTATGTCAGTGTGTTTGTATGTAGGTAGGCATGAATATATGTATGTATGTATATACGTACATTTGTATATATGTTCATATGTATGTATGTATGTATATGAGTATGAATGAATGTATGTATGCATGTTTGTATGTAGGTATACATGGATATATGTATGTATGTATGTATGTATATGAGAATCTATGTATATGAATATGTATGTATGTATGTATTTATATATTTATGTGCGTATGTGTATATGTATGTATGTATGTTATGTGTGTAATTATTTATGTATGTTAGTTTGTTCATATGTATGTATGTTTCTATGTATATATGTGTGTGTATGTTTGTATGAATGTATGTATCCATCTATCTATGTGTGTTTTTATATGTATTTGTATTTGTAAGCATGTATCTGTTCATGTATGTATGTATGTTTTTGTGTATGTATGTATTTGTATATATGTATGTTTGTAGATTTGTATGTATGTATGAATGTATGTATGTATGTCTATTTATATATATGTGTATGTATGTATGTATGTATGTATGCTTGTATGTAAATGGATAAATATATGTATAGTATTGTTTCTGTATTTATATGTGTGTGTTTGTGTGTGTGTGTATCTCTGTACGGTTAAATTTATGTATATATGTGTGAATGTTTCTGTATTTTTTATGTATGTGTATGTAAATGGGCAAATATTTTTATATGACATGTATGAATGTTTTTATTTATTTCATTTGTATATTTGAATATTTAATATGTATATTCACATGTATGTCTGTATGTATATGTTTATATATTCATATATTTGTTTATTTTTGTACATATCTACGTTTCTATTAAAGCATGTATGTATGTATGTATTTGATATATGTTTGTCTGTATGCATATATGTTTATACCTTTAAATGGATTTCCATGGTGTTATGTATATATAGTTTATATACACATGAATGTATATATTTAGGTATGTATATATGTATGTGTCTGTGTATGTTTATATGTATGTTTTGTGTTTCCATTGAAGTCTATCTATATGTGAATGTATGTGTAGTTTTATAAATGTGTGTATGTATGTATATATGCTCATATGTAAATGTGTAGATATATGTATGTGTATGTATGCATATGTGTATGTTTGTATATATTTTTGTATATATGTTTACATGTTTGTATGTTTATATTTATGTGTGCATGTATGTATATATTTATGTATGTGTATGTATATATGTGCGTTCGCATATATGCATTTGCATGTGTATGAATGTATTTATGTGCGTATGCATGTGAATATTTATGTGTATGTATGCATGTATATATGTATATGAATGTTTGTATGTGTGTGTGCGTATGTGTATACACATATGTAAATATATTTGTTTGTATGTATTAATGTGTCTATGTATATATGTAGGTGTAAATGTAAATCTGTATGCATACATTTATGTCTGTATGTATATTTGTGTTGAATGTGTTAATGTATGTATATATATATATATGTACGCATGTGTCCATGTATTTATTTGCAAGTGTGTCAGTATGTATAATCTATATATGTTAACATATGTGTATATATATATGTGTGTATGTATGTATGTATGTATGTATGTGTAGTGGGTTAGATGGAAAATGTTGATTCACTGTGGCGACCACTGAAGGGGAAAAGTCAAAAGGAGAGGAACATTTTTCCATAAGCCTTACGTTGGATGCACTTCTTGCTCATCTTCATAACAAAAAGGACATTATGTATCTGTATACGTATATGTATGTAAATGCATGACCATCTTGGCCACCACGCCTGAGGGCTCTGAGAGGACACCGAGCTGTGGAGGAGAACCAAAAGGCCGTCGTACAGCATCTCAGCCCGTGGCTGGACTTATTTCATTTTCAGTGTTCACAACAGTTAACTGAAATAAAATTTGACTGACTATAAGACAAAACTTGTTTTGCTAACAGAATGATGTCATACGAGAGATGTGAAATACTGAGATGTTTGTTTTGAACATAAGTATCCCTCACAGAACAAACACCCAAAGGAAGCACTGGAACTGAAAAAAGTTAAATGTATCAGTTTATTTTACTACACTACTAAGAAGCACTCAGGTCAAATTGGCACACATATACACTGCTCAAAAAAGGAACACTAACATAACACATCCTAGATCTGAATGAATGAACTATTCTTAAGAAATACTTTGAGCTTTACATAGTTGAATGTGCCAACAACAAAATCACACAATAAGTATCAATGGAGTCACATAATAACATCCGCAGTGCCCGTGGTTTGGCGGCTGGCCGGCGGCGGCGGCGGCGGCGCAGCAGCAGCGCTCGGAGCTGTCGCCTCACAACTCGGGTTCAAACCCCTCAGCGGTCGTCCTCTGTGTGGAGTTGGCATGTTCTCCCCGTGTCCACGGGGGTTCTCCTTCCTCCCACCGGCCAAAAGCGTGCATTTAAGTTGATGGGCGACTGTAAGGAGTCCCTAGGAATGGATAGTGTGAATGGCCTCCTGCAATACAGGGCGGCCCGATAGGCTGAGAGACGGACACCAGCAACCCTCGCCGACCACGGAGGTGGAGGCTGAAGTGTGAGTGTCCCTGATAGAAAATAAAACTTTTTTATAATAAATAATAAAATCATAACAACACAATTGTACATAAACTGTATTTAAAATCCTAGAGAGGGACATATAATAGAAAAATAGTTATAACACAGGCTCCAAAATGATGAAAAGAAACTTTATTCAATATTAAGGTTCAGGCTGCCGTTGACGTGAGGCTGCGGCTTCTTTGTCGTCAGAAATAAGGTTCATCTGCAAACAGACGCTCAAATCCACACCAAACTATCTGAACGGCTCAAGGAGATCACAGCAGATGTTACACCACTGAGTGAACAACATTCTCTGACAACATCAGAGACATTTTGAATGGGTTTTAATAAATTTAACAGTTAACAGCTTAATTCCAAGGCTTCATTCAGAAAACTAAAAAAGATTAAAAGAATCATTTCATGTGCCAATTTGAAAATTCTTGTGCTGAACGGGAAATAGAACGCATATTTCCCTTTCCATACTACCCTAATCCTGAGTCATTTTTATTTCTCTATTATTGTCAATTTTGCAGTTCAGAATGGAATGATTTAACAGAATTGAATTCCAAGTGTTGGGGAGATCAAGTTTGTTACTTTACCATATAAAACTTCTCGGGAACCCTCATTTTCCGCTCCTCTACTCCCTTCTGCAAATCATCTGCATCCATCTCTTCCCTGCAATCCATTTCTTCAAACCAACTTACACCATGTCCTCGTTCAATCCATCCATAACTATCTTCTTCCACGCCCTCCGTTGCTCTGCACTGTTGACAAGCTACTCAGAGGCTCCACATCGTTCCTCCCTGTCCTTCACTCACATGCACTCGGTCTTTTTGCAGCAAACCTTCACACTTCGGCTTCTTCCCTGGTCCCGCTACACAACACAATGGAATCCGGGATTGTTTTGTCAAAATGCACACTAACATGCAAGTATTTCGTAAATGTTTTGGCTACAGATTGCTGCACAACGACACTTCAGCGTTCGTTGCGTTTATGTTTAATTGTAATCGAACACTTTAGAACTGAACACGGAACGTTAACAAGTCCGTACTGAACTGACCAGAGATAGCGAGGAAGCTCGATGCTAATGCTACTAGCCTCTTACCTGCTGCCCGCCGACGTCTCACCTTTGAAACAAAATTACGGTTACATATTTCGCTGCCTCTCTCTGAGGACTTTGGTTTGCGGATCAGTTACTCTTTCATCGAACTGTAGAAATTTCATCAGGAAAAAAGTGTGTGTCTCCCATAGTCGGCAATCCTCGATACTGCTAGTGGAGCTGCCACTGCTGCTAGCTCGGCTCCACTTCCGGTCCGTTCATTGACCACGCCCCTTACTTTATAACATCAGTGGAAAGTAGAAAAAAAGTGGAATACGTCATTTCCTGTGCCGAAATGATTGGTCAAATGTCTATTTTTGTGTGTAGAGATTCAAAAGTTAAATAGAAAATGCAGTAGATATTGTATTAATGCAGCATCAGGGCGGCACGGATCGGTCCGGAGACGGTCCCTTGCAGATGGTTGCATTAGGAAGGGCGTCCGGCGTAAAACTTTTGCCAAAACCAAGCATGCAAATCAAAAATAATAACCAGATCATACCGGATTGGTCGAGGCCCGGGTTAACAACGACCGCCATTGGTACAAATGACCTACAGGATACCAATGGAAACTAGGCTACTGGAGGTCAAAGAAGGAGAGGAGGAAGGTGTGTTCGGAAGCAGAGAGAGAAGGAAAGGAAAGAGTCTGGGACTGAGAGGAGGGACTTTGAATATCGGGAATATTGGGACAGGAAAAGGTAGAGAGTTGGTGGACATGATGCAGAGAAGGAAGGTGGAGATGCTGTGTGTCCAGGAGACCAGGTGGAAAGGTAGTAAGGCTAGAAGCTTAGGAGCAACTTTAAGTTATACTATTATGGTACTGACAAGAAGAGAAATGGAGTAGGAGTTATCTTGAAGGAGGAGTTTGTCAGGAACATCCTAGAGGTGAAAAGAATGTCAGATAGACTTGTGAGTCTGAAACTGGATCTTGACGGTGTGATGCTCAATGTTGTTAGTGGCTATGAACCACAGGTGGGATGTGAATCTGAAGAGAAGGAGAAGCTAAAAAGGGAGGAGTGTTGCATGGTTTTCAGGGAGGAGTTGAGAAAGGGTCTGGGTGGTCAGGGTGAGCTTCCAGATGATTGGACAACAACAGCTAGTGTTGTTAGGGTGACAGGTAGAAGAGTACTTGGTGTGTCATCTGGAAGGAAAGTAGATAAGATAAGGAGACTTGGTGGTGGAATGAGGAAGTGCAGGAGTGTATACAGAGAAAGCGGTTAGCAAAGAAGAAGTGGGATACTGAGAGGACTGAAGAGAACAGACAGGAGTTCAGGGAGATACAGCATGGGGTAAAGATAGAGGTAGCAAAGGAAAAACAAAGGGCGCAAAATGACTTGTATGCTCGGTTGGACAGTAAGAAGGGTGAGAATGATCTGGAAAAGAGGTGAAGAGATGGGTCCAAGCAGATTGGAATGGGTGGAGAAAAGTGTCAGGGGTACCAAGAGATAGAAAACTACCTGTCAGAATGAAAGGAAAGGTGTACAAGACAGTGGTGAGACCAGCAATGATTTGGACTAGAAACTGTTACAATGACCAAAACCAGGCAGAACTAGAGGTTGCAGAGATGAAGATGTTGAGGTTCTCTTTGGGAGTGACCAGGATGGAGAGGATCAGGAATGAGTCTATCAGAGGAACAGCACATGTTAGATGTTTTGGAGAGAAGGTCAGAGAAGCCAGACTGAGATGGTTGGGTCATGGACAGAGGAGGGATAGAGAATATATTGGTAGACGGATGCTGGAATTGGAGCTGCCAGGCAAGAGGTCTGGAGGAAGACCAAGGAGAAGATTCATGGACGTCGTGAGAGAAGATATGAAGGTAGTTGGTGTGAGAGAGGAGGATCCAGAGAATAGGGTTAGATGGAGAAAGTGGATTTGCTGTGGTGACACCTGAAGGGAAAAACCCAAAGGAGAAGGAGTATGTATGTATCTATATGTATGAATTATGTATGTATATGTATGTATGTATGTATGGGTATATATGAAAGTATGTATGTATGTATGCATGTATGTATGCATGTATGTATTATGTATGAATGAATGTATGTATATATTTAAGTATGTATTAACATATTTATATGTGTTTGCATGTATGTATCTATTTATGTTTGTATGGATGTGTGTACTGTATGTATATATGTAAGTATGTATGTGTTTATGTATGTATGCCTATGTATGTATGTAGTTGTATGGATGGATTTTGGTATATATGTACATCTTTTTATATGTATGTATATATGTGTGAATGTATGTATATGTATGTGTGTAGGTATTTATTAATGTTTATGTGTATGTATGTATGTACTTTTGAAGTTTTCAGAGTACGCATGGCAGTACTGAGCTCTGCAGAAGCTACAATCAGACCCCGAGGCGGAGAAGCTCTTGGAGGTGGAGAAGCGGCTGGAGGTGGAGAAGTTCCTGCTGGAGAAGAACGATCTGCTCCGGCTTCTTCTGGAGGCTGCTTTATCCTGATGGGGAGTTGGAGTGGAGGGAGGGGGGGTGAAAAGAGATACATATCCAGAGAGAGAGAGAGAGGGAGAATGGGGAGAAGAATGGGGAGAAGAATGGGTGGAGGGACAAAGAAAAGAGAGAGAGAGAGTCGGCAGCTGCTGTAGAACAAAAGCATCTTTGTGAGTGATTGGAACCACATTTTCAACCTCTTCTCTCTCTCCCTCTCCCTCTCCCTGTTCTTCTCCCTCTCTCCTTCTCTCTCCTTCTCTCTCCTTCTCTCTCCTTCTCTCTCCATCCCTCTCCTCCTCCCCTCTCTCTCTCTCTCTCTCTGTCCCATCAGGGAACTGAAAACCACTAAAACAATTCCCATCCAAAGTTTAGGAAAACACCATGCGTGGGTCTTTACAGGTCGTCTCATTGTGCACCAGGCTCCTGTTTCACTTCGCCATGAACTCACACACACACACATATACACACACACACACAAACACACACACACACACACACACACACACACACACACTCTCCTGGCCTCTGACTGGACTCTCCCACTCTTCCAATCTCTTCCTCTCCCTCCCTCTCCACCCTTCCTGGTTTGGTGTCTGCCAGTTAGATGCTATACGGGCACTGAACGTGCACTGAGCATGCACGTCTCCTGCGGTCGTGTTGTGCTCGTACCCTCCATTTGATCCAGATATTGTTAAAGGGATGAATAACTCCATAGGGGGGCCACAGCTGAGCAGTTAGTTTGCTGGTTAGCTTAGCAGTAAACATCTGTCTTCCAAAGCTAAGCTACAGGCTAGCTTCAGTCCTGGTCCCACGGCACCAAAGTAGAAAGGAAAACACAACTGCTGCTCAACACAATGTTCTGCTCAAGGACATTTTGTTCAGGATTCTGGACGAGCATCGCTGCTTGCTGGAATTCATGAGCGTGTGTGTGTGTGTGTGTGTGGATAGCGGCTGCCAATTCATAATTGGAAGCTGATTCGATAGCACTGTTGGAGGTGAGGAATGTTGAAGGACGCTGCCATATTTGCCTGCTCGCCGCTCTGCACACTGAGCCGGTCAGCCGTCTGCGCCGGGCAGCCAATCAGAACGGGCCGTTGGCAACCTGCACGGCGGCCAGGTGAGGAGACCCCCACCCCCCCACCCCCAGGGGGGAGGCCTTCTGACACCAGTGAGGAACTGCACTCCATCAGGTGGTTCAAACAGAAACCAGGATGAATTAACCCTGTCAACCAGCCCATGACAAGAACACTACAATGTTCTCTGTGTGTGTGTGTGTGTGTGTGTGTGTGTGTGTGTGTGTGTGTGTGTGTGTGTGTGTGTGTGTGTGTGTGTGTGTGTGTGTCCTGTTTCCATGGTGAACCGGTGATGGACACAGACAGATATTTTTCTCATTAGCAGGTTCTCACACCCCCTGACCCTGTGAAGGGGTGGGGGTGGATCTGAGAAGAACCCAATGTGAAGATGAATGGGCAAATGAAGCCTGGAGGCGTCGGCAGAGAGCTGAGATGTGGGTTCTTCTCCGGCCTGATGTCTCTACACGCCTTGGAGTCCAGTCAGGACCACGTCCTTCTCCTGCTGTCAGGGTCGACCCCTGGATGGACCACAGGAGACACGACCATTAAACGGGGAGGGGAAGGAGGTCAGGCGGTGGTGACCTTTGACCTGTCAGTGCCCCCCCCCCCCCCCCACACACACACACGCAGTCAAAAGTCAGTGTGTCAATTGAGGACTAAATGGTCCGCGGGTGTGAAGGACCGGGTCTCCAGGTTAAGCCCCGCCCCTCGGCCAATCACAGCTCAGATAAGAGTGATTGACAAGGGTAGCCTTTGAAAATATAGATGGAAATAGAAATTAATTCATTCACAGACAGATGGATAGATAGATAGATAGATAGATAGATAGATAGATAGATAGATAGATAGATAGATAGATAGATAGATAGCCATCATGAGTTCAGATTATTATGGTATGTCGTATCTGAATGTGACATTTCTTAAACTGCTGCTGAAGCTTTGTTTGTCAGCTCATTTAATCCTAAACATTTGACATCAGTGGATTATTTGTGTGTGTGTGTGTGTGTGTGTGTGTGTGTGTGTGTGTGTGTGTGTGTGCGTGTGCACGCTGACTAACCGCTGTCTGACGAGGCCCTGAGGTGCGATGAGTGAGAGCGGAGATGTTCCCCGGCTGAGTCAGGGGTCATGTGACTGTTCAGGACAGGATATGGATCCATTCTCCGCTCGCTTGATGAGCTGATATTTCTTCCATGTCACTACGAAGTAACAACTCATCAATCAATAGCAGGAGCATTGATAGGGAAATATTTATCCAACAGTTTGTTGACGGCAAGCGGGGCGCGGCTGAGGAGCAGGACTCTGCTGCTGGAGGACCACAATCTCTAGATACATCTTTGAAACAATGGGGTCTATGGTTTTTAAAAAGCATCATCATAATCATGATAATAAGACAATACTAACAATAATGATAGTAATGATGATGACAAGAACAGTAATAATAATGACAATGGGCATAAAATAATCATTAGCATAATTGTAATATATCATATATATAATATATAACAATGACAAGGATAATTATTATAACGATAGTAACAATCAAAACAACAACGATAATAATAATAATAATAATAATAATAATGAGAAGAAGAAGTAGAAGAAGAAGAAGAATATTTATAATAATAATGATAATGATAATAATAATAATAAGACTTAAAATAAAGAGAGATAATTAAAATAATGATAATAATAAGGTAATGTTTTAGTCAGGGAAACACCCGGGTGACGGTAAAACAAGCATCTGTTTAAGGAGCATTAGTTGTTGTCCAGCCTGCAATATAACAAACTGTTCCTCTCAATTCCAGGTAAAAATAAAAGCCCAGAATTCATTGCACGCCAAACCACGCCCACAAAATTCCCTGCAATCCCAAAATCACACAGAAAACAAGCATCTCCATAAACCCAGACATTCGTGACTCGCCACAATAACAATAATAATAATAATATATATATAATGTTGACGGTAACAGTAGACCTGCTCTTTGGCTGTGCAGACCCTGCAGATGGTCTGGTCATGGAGGGTCTCCTTTGCTCTCCTCAGACCATCTGCAGAGGTCAGGAGGTGACCTGAGGGCAGGTGGTGCTTGACCTTCTCACTCCAAACTCAGACAAAGATCATGAGCTCTTCATCTCCATCTTCATCTCCGCAGCCCGAAACCAACGGAGAGCCGGTTTCCCGGCGCGCCTGCCCGGGTCTGTGCGGGAGGGGGGCAGGGGGGCAGGGGGGCGGGAGGGACGGGGTGTGTGTGTGGGGGGGGGTAATTATATGACACAGAAGTTCAGCCCAACTGCTTTGTGCCCCGCAGGAAGCGCGACCGCTGCTGACTGCGGCTTCCTGTCCAACAGCCGAGGGGGAGGAAGAGGAGGAGGAGGAAGAGGAGGAGGAAGAAGAGGGAGGACCGTGTGCGCCGGACGGACTCCGCTGCTCTCACACCGACTCCGGGCTGCTGGTTCGACCCCAGGACGGAGACGAGGACGCGGGCCTGCAGAGGATAAACCTCCGCCTCCTCCAACATCTGAGTCTGCAGGAGGAGAAAGTTCCCGGAGGCGCGCAGGAGCGGCCAGGAGCGCGCAGGAGCGCGCAGGAGCGGCCAGGAGCGCGCAGGAGCGCGCAGGAGCGGGGACTCCGCCGCCGAGACATGGACTGACGGAGAATCACGGCCGCCCGGGCGCGCGGATGAGGAGGACCCACGGCGGAGTGACGCGGACTGAGGGGGGACAGAGGGGGGGTCGTGGGGAGCCAGAAGCCCACCTGGAGCGGGCCGGAGATGAAGTAGCCGCGGCTCGGCTGCACCGCGACCCGGCCACAGACGGTAAGGAGTGTGTGTGTGTGTGTGTGTGTGTGTGTGTGTGTGTGTGTGTGTGTGTGTGTGTGTGTGTGTGTGTGTGTGTGTGTGTGTTGGGGGCGCAACTTTTGCAAAAGTGTTTGTAGCTCAGGCCGCCGCGCGTCCGCCGCTCGGACCCGCGGACCGGGAAAGTGGGCCATGCAGATTCGAAACATGTGTCGGGAAGATTCCCGGCTGGCGGCCGCCTTCCCGAAACTTCTCCGGAGGAGGGGGGGGAGTCGGTGGTGGTGGTGGTGGTGACCCCCTTCCAGAAAGTCCTGCTCGGAGAAGGAGGAGAAAAGCAGGCCTACTTTTTCTCTCCTCCCCTCTATTTTTCACCTCCCCGGCGCAGAACGCGGGGGCCGTGAACGCGGCACCGGGGTCGGTTACCGAGGCGGACCGAGAGGACAACAAAAGGCGTTTGTCTGCCGCGGTTGCGGGGTTGAATCCGCGGGGACGCGCAAACAGCTGGCCAGCCCGGGCGCGCGCGGGCTCGCCAGCTGCGCAATTCACACTGCACTCAGCTGCGCAATTCAAGGAGGTGTAGAAGGTGAAGAAGGAGGTGAAGAAGGAGGAGAAGAAGATGAAGAAGAAGGAGGTGAAGAAGGAGAAAAAGGAGGTGAAGAAGGAGGAGAAGAAGTAGGTGAAGAAGGTGAAGGAGGTGAGGAAGGAGGAGAAGGTGAAGAAGGAGGAGAAGAAGGTGAAGAAGGAGTTGAAGAAGGAGAAAAAGGAGGTGAAGAAGGAGAAGAAGGTGAGGAAGGAGGTGAAGAAGGAGGAGAAGAAGGAGAAGAAGGAGGTGAAGTTCCCAGAGGTCATCCTCCGCTGCCCAGACCCAGGGGAGGTTCAGGGCTGCCCAGAACCTGCAGCGGCCAGGGGGGGCATCCCATAATAATCACACAATGGGGTTAAAATAAAACACAAGAGGACAAAAAGGGACTACATGCCTACACACCAACAATTACTTTTTGTCAGTTCTGTGTGTGTGTGTGTGTGTGTGTGTGTGTTCATTTCTGTAATTTCTGCTGTGTCCTCCGTCTCCCAGGCTCGCCGCTCGACTCGTCCCCCTCCACCGGAGCCCGGCCCCCGCCCATGGATGAGGAGCAGGCCGTGGCCGCCGTGTCCCCGGAGCCTCCGGACGCCGTGCGCCTGCCGCCCTCGCCGTCCTCGCCGGCCGGATCAGACCTGAACTCGGGTGCAGGTGAGAAACAAGCCGCAGCAGAAAGACTCACTGTTTGTATATGTTTGCCGGGCGGGGCTGAAATTATGGGATGGGTCAGAACATGCCCGACCGGGCCGGCGCTCCGAGCCCCCCCTCACTCCCCCCTCGCCGTCGCCCTGCGCAAACAGAGGGCGGCGGCGCGAGCAGAGCAGGCGCCCGGGGGGGATCTGACCCCGGTGAGTCGCAGGCCGCCGGACCGAAAGGAGTCCGAACCAGGACGAGTTTAATGTCGGAGATTTCGCCTCGGAATCCAAAGTGCGTTCGTGTTTTTGAAGCCGGCCAACGTTCTCGGGGCGCTGCCTCGTGTCCGTCCAGTGCTTCGCCAGGCTGATGTTCAGAGAGCAACCGTTAGCACATTAGCACATTAGCAACCGTTAGCACATTAACGCCGAAGCCAAACGTACAGACTGTGGCGCAGGATCGCGAGGGGGCCCTTGCGGCTGGAAGGGCGCCGGCGGGCGGCGCCGAGCGTCCCAGCCGGGGTCGAGTCGCTGTGATGGAGCGTCGGGTGAAGAAGGAGGTCTGAGGTTTGGGCTCCTGTGATCAGCCCGGTCCGGGGGTCAGCACCGGTCCGGGACCGTGGAACCCCCTGAATCACCTATGAGACTCCGGGGAGGTTCGGAATGAACCCCGACCCTTTGGCTTCCCGTGATTGGTCACAGCGAGGGTTGAGTCACGGGCAGGAGAGACGGTGACTCACGAGATTCTCCGAAACAACACGGTGAGCGACTGGCGGGACCGCGGGGAGGCGGGGGTGCAACGTTTGGGGGCGCCCAGATTTGAGCCGACTTGTTGCCTTGACAACCAGCCACAAGAATCTTGGGTGGTTAGACTCCTGTTTTTATGTTTTTAACAACAAGCCTTTATGATACAAACACACACACACTCTCACACACACACACACACACACACACTTTGCACCAGGTTTAATTAGAAGACCTGGGCGAAGAATTTTGCAGTTATTAAAAAGCAGGTTTGTGTCTGAACACGTTCCGGCGGCGCTGCAGACTTTACCCTCAGGAGGCGTCACAAAGCTCAACTGTGGCTTCGCCCACTAAACTTAGACTTCCAGTCTGCCTGACGGGTCTGTGTGCATATGTGTGTGTGTGTGTGTGTGTGTGTGTGTGTGTGTGTGTGTGTGTATGTGTGCAAGCAGAGGGTAGGTAGGTGAGCCAGGATGGGGAGGAGAAGATTGGTCAGGCTACCACCGAAAGCAACAAGGCCCTGCTTTCAGGGCTCAGCTTCACCTACTCCCAAACACACACATACACACACACACACACACACACACACACACACACACACACACACACACACAAACACACACACACACCACCCCCACTCACTCCCTTGCCTGCCTGGATCTGGGCTTCGGGGACAGCACAACAAACACAGCTCCAGTGAAAACAGCTGAGTACAAAGACACCAGACAAACTCCACATCCAGGCCCTGTGTGTGTGTGTTTGTATGTGTGTGTGTGTGTGTGTGTGTGTGTGTGTGTGTGTGTGTGTGTGTTTGGTGGTTGTGCTTCTCATGATGGAACTCCTTGGATCCCATGTCTGATCTGCTCAGAGGTCCCACAGACCTGGACGTCCTGCAGGTCAGGCTGAGATGTTAGTCAGATGTCCCAGCCTACTTACTGCTCCCGTCCTCCCCAGCAGAAGACCCCTGCAGCAGGTGGCATCAGCTGTGGGTCCTCCAAACCTCGTGGTCTCCACAAGTTCCAGCTTCTTTGCTTCTGTTCACCGGCTCCATTAGGACCCGTGACCCGTCCACCTCCTTCCCTCCTGGGTCTCCTCGGTCCAGGTCGGTGCCACAGATCACCGAGCAGCTCCAGAGGAACGTGGATCTGAAACCAGCAGCGGGGTTAGCGTGTGGTAGAACCTCCTTCCCCTGGAGGTGAACGTGCGCGTGATCGTGAGCTCCGGGGCCGCGAGCAGGACGACACATGCCGACCTGCACAGGAAATAATGAAGGTGTAATTCCGGCGGCGGCGCTTCCTGTTGGCGCCGGTTTTCTGTAGAAGGCAGACGCCATGAAAGCAGGCAGACCTTGAGTCATGTCCTGCTCCTCCCACGACCTCCTGGCGGCTGGAGAAGATGAGCAGGGTCCTCCTTAAAACACCTGAACCACCTTCAGCGCCGCGGTGACCAAGCTATGGAACTTCTCTAAAGGCTTCCGCCCCTTCTTGCGAGAACCCTGGAGAACCGAGGGGAGGTGACTCAGGGTTGGTGGCCCAGGAGCCTCCAACCCGTGGCCGTTCCTCAGGTTCAGGGCCCAGTCCGGGTTCCTCCTCAGCTGAACTGAAGGAATCAAACCTTCTCCCACCCAAAGCTTGTCTTCTCGGCGCGTGAACTTCAGCCTCTGGTCGTCGTCGGAGGCCAAAGGGAAATAATTCCATCTTCTCACTTTACATCTCCGCTGCGTTCGGAGCTTCATGGTCTGGAGAAAAGGGGCGGAGCCTAAAGGCTTTTCACTTCAGGACGCTGATCCACTTCCCTTCTCTCTTTCTGCCTTTCTCCAACTGGAGATGGTTGGTGTTAAGGCTATTCAGTGTGTGTGTGTGTGTGTGTGTGTGTGTGTGTGTGATGCTGGAAGCCTGGGGTGCAGCAGTGTTTTCCCAGCCCGCTGAGCAGCAGACAGTCTCCATCTCTAATGAGCTCACACAGCTCCCATCCTTCAGAGGAGAAACCTGGGTTTTGTGTGTGTGTGTGTGTGTGTGTGTGTGTGTGTGTGTGTGTGTGTGTGTGTGCGCGTGTGCATGCACGCACTTCCTTTACACTGTGTGTGTTTTTGAAGAACACACACACAATCTCTGTTGTCTTGGTCACCATCTGAGTGCTGGGATGTGTTTGAAGACACTCGTCCAGGAGAAGATGAAAGATCAGGAAGTGGATTCAACACATTAATTAGCGTCTGAAGAAGATGAAGAAGAAGAAGAAGAAGAAGAAAAAGAAGAAGTAGAAGTGGAAGAAGAAGAAGAAGGAGAAGAAGAAGGAGAAGAAGAAGAAGAAGAAGAAGAAGAAGAAGAAGAAGAAGAAGAAGAAGAAGAAGATGAAAAAGAAAAAGAAGAAGTAGAAGTGGAAGAAGAAGAAGAAGAAGAAGAAGAAGAAGAAGAAGAAGAAGCCCAAGTGGACATTCTCTTGGTTGCTCTTGGTAAAAAGCCCCTCCCAGTGAATCAGATGCCCCCTTCTGAAAGCATCTCCCAACCCCCCTCCCAGGCGACCCCCAGGACCCGAAGGTGACCCCCTACCTCCTCCCGCCTGGGTCTTCAGCCTCCAGCCGTTGGTCCTCCGTGACGTCAAACGTGAAGCAACCACGGCGAGCCGCCATGACGGCCTGGACCCGGAGACCTGCCTCTCGGCCGGGCTCTGAGGAGCAGGAGAGGACGAGAGGGAGCGAGAAGACAACATCCACCTTTAAGAAGCTGCAAGATGAGAAGTGAAGGTGAGGTCCTGACCTGCCGACGGACACGGCGGACGGACTGCATCCCACACCTCGACTGGAATGACATCATTCATGAATCGATCAATCACACATCAATATTCAGAGACGACTGTCACGGTTCCGATCGCAGATTTGAACGCTGACGTGAAGGAGGGAGAAGAACCCAGAACCTGCCTCAGCTTGTCTGAGGAAGTCCTAAATAAACCACGTTTCAGAGTAGACGGGTTCCCCGGGCCACTTCCTGCTTCCCCACCAATCAGCAGAGTGTGTGTGTGCTCCTCCAGAACCGCTGACGCCAGGCTTGGCTTGGTTAGAAAACCGCCAGGTAGAGCCGCTTGGCCAGCAGACTGTGTGTGTGTGTGTGTGTGTGTGTGTGTGTGTGTGTGTCCTCACCCTATGCAATCCATATGTTTCTGCTTTAATAGTTATGATGCTGTTTACTGAGAGGAAGACTCCTGGGGGGGGTTGACTCATGCACATGTGCACGGCTGCAAATACACACCAGGTAACGCACGCACATACACACACACACACGTGATACGGCGGAGGGCTCGGTGTGTCTCGCTGCTCTGAGGCCGGGGGGTTGGGGGGTGCGTTTGGCTCCGCCCACCGCCGTGTAGAAGCCCTGTGATTGGCCGAGCCCCCGGACCCCGCCCTCTCTTAACCCTCGGCGCTCCGGCAGCAGAACCGGAACCCAGGACAGGTTCAAGGTTCTGGTGCAGAGACGCCTGCAGGAAACATCTTCAGACTGAACCCAGACGCCCCGCTGATGTTCCTCACACGTGCACGTGCTGCTTTGGAACACCAATTTATCTCAGCACAAAGTGAGCAGGACTTGAAGGGAACGTCCTGAGACAGAAGGTTGTCGGTCCTGGAGGTGGAACATCTCGCAGGAGACGATGGAGATGTTGTGAACCGTCTGGGTGTGAGGGGCGGCGGGCCGGCCCAGATGAACCATGGAGACTAACGGCTCCAACCTGGAGGAGGAGGCAAATGGCTGCCACATGCATGAGACGTGCACGTGCGTCAGGTAGGTGTTTCCAGGTATCAGGGCCGAGTCGCCGCTTGAACAGAAGAACAGGAAGTTGATTCCTGTTGGACAGACAGACGGACGGACAGGCTGCAGGAAGCGCCGAAGGTCCTCTAGAAGCCATTGACGGGAGCAGGATCTCGTCCTCCAGCAGACCCACCAGCCTGGAACCCTGCAGGTCCATCACCGGGGTTTCAGGTGCAAGTGAGAACTTCACCGATGAATGCGTGAGAGTAATAAAGTGCGGCGTGCCTGGACGGGGACGGGTCCGCCGAGTCTGGGAGGCGGCGCCTCGGCCTCCACCGCAGAACCATGATGGATCCTGATCCTGGAGGACTGGATGAGTCCTTATGTTTGACTCATGCATTCACACAGAGGTTCAGCCACATCTGCTGCGCTTCGTCCGGAGCTCTTTCCACACGAACCCTGCCCTGACTCTTCAGAAGTCCGAGCCCTCGGGTTCTGCTCGCCTCCGTCGACCCGCTCGGTTGGATTCCCACTGGGTTCCCTCCTGTGTGGAGTCTCCATGATCTCCTTGTATCTGCATGAGGTTCCTCCGGGTTCTCCCGGTTCCTCCTGCAGTTCAAACACATACTGGAGGTTGTCTGGAGACCCGACATTGTCCAAACGGGTGGATGAGAGGGCGACCCGCCTCCCACCCAATCACAGCTGGGGTAGGCTCCAGGATTGAACAGGATTGGTCTGGAGAATGAATGAATGAATGACTGAAGAGTCTCTCCTGATGTGATAAAGAACATCCATCACCATCTTTGTCATCTTCTCATCGAACCTCCTGTGAAAGCTCACAGTGTTGAGTGGAGGTCAGTCAGATGTTGTGGACGTAGGAACGTCTGGATTGTCAGTGGGTCCGGCGTGTTTGTCTTCTGGTCAGACTTTGCTGCAGAGAAGGTTCTGCATAGTCCTGGTTCCCCGGTGGAGTCAGACCTCCTGGAAGCCCCGCCCCCTCCTGGCGGCGGCGTGAGCTCAGCAGACACAGGATCTGGGAAACGGGCCGTCGCGACGAGCTGCCCGCAACAAAGTCACAGGCGCTGTGCTTACGTGCGGACATTTAGAAGGTATGTGTGCACATGTTTGTGTGTGTGTGTGTGTGTGTGTGTGTGTGTGTGTGTGTGTGTGTGAAGCCTTGCTCCGCCCTCTGTTAAACACAAGCAGCAGACACTAGCTCATGCAGCGGTGCACGTAAACGACGCTCACGTCTCTAGAAGCGTTTGCTTGCCCGGCCATTCTTCTAAACCCGGGTGTGTGTGTGTGTGTGTGTGTGTTAACCCTTGGTGGTTTTCCACTGGCTGGCGTCCTCGTACATGCACGCCCTGCAGCTGCCGAGGCACCCAACGCCCTGGAGGAGGTCCTGAGCGCAGTAAACTTCACACTGCGTGAGGAGATCCACGGCAATGGTGACCAAAGCTATGGGAAATACAGTGCCACGTGTGTGTGTGTGTGTGTGTGTGTGTGTGTGTGTTTAATAATATAACAGCTCTGGATCGTCAGCGCCCCCCCACCCCTGGAGGTGTCCTTACTTGTCCGTGTGCATACTTTGGCGTGCAGGATCAGAAGAACTAAAAGCCCATGTTAGCAGCAGATAGAGAACCTCACGGCAGGATCCAGGCTTCTTCTCCTCGGGCAGGAGGAGGCCGCCATCGTTGGTCTGCCGTGAGCGGGGCGGATTCGGCTCCGAGGCTGGATAAGTCGGAGGAGCCGGAGCGGGACTGCGTCCGCGGCACGACGGCAAATATTTGCAGCGGTTTTATCTGGCAGAGGGCGGGAGAGGACGGCGACATGAAGGAGTGAACAGACTGAAGAGCCTGCAGGAGAAGACAGAGACAACAAACAGTCTGGAAGTGTTGAGTCCCTGCACAGGACGTGGTTTGGTGGGCGTGTGTGTGTGTGTGTGTGTGTGTGTGTGTGTGTGTGTGTGTGTGTGTTTATCAAACCCAGCTGGCACCCATTTGGCTAGGAATGAGTCCGCACCTCTCAGAGGCCCAAGCTAGCCCTTCTTTGAAGGCCTCTGTGGAGTTTATTTGTGTGTGTGTGTGTGTGTGTGTGTGTGTGTGTGCGTGTGTGTGTGTGTGTGTGCGTGTGTGTGTGTTTGTGTGTTTGTAGGCACGCATAATAACAGCTTCATTACAGAACTCGAAGGTACCAGCGAACACATAAAACAAGCAGACTTGTATTTACTGTATGCATATTTTGTGTATGTCTCCTCATATGCTCATTTTTAACACACACACACACACACGCACACACACGCATGCACGCACACACTCAGACCCGCAAGATTTCAGGTTTCACGAGCGTGCACATAGACCCCTAAAAAGTCCCGAGGGGTTGGATTTAACTACTTCCAGATGCAATTTCAGCACAGATACACACGCACACACACACACACACACACACACACACACATACACACATACACACACAAAATCTTCTGCTTTGTTGAAGTCAGCAGAACCTCTGAGTTGAGATGAATGAGGTGTCGGGTCACGTCAGCCGTCCGGTGTGACCCTCCTGTGGTGTCGTTGCAGGCGAGTCCAGCTCCCACACTGAGACCCTCATCCTGAGCCCACAGACGCCCACGGACACACACCACTGCCACGCCCACACCAGCACGGCCAGCGGGAGCGTGACGTGTGAGTGGAGCGCACACTCACACACTCTGACACACTGACACACTCTCACACACTCTCATACAACGACTCATTCTCTCAGTCACACACTTACACGCTCACACTCGGATACACTCTCGCAGGATGACAAAGTCTCTCACTCTCACACTCTTTCGCACACCGTCGCACACACACACACTCTCTCACATTCTCACGCTCTCACTCTGTGACACACGTCGTCGGGTTCGAGGCAGCGAGAGCTTTGTTTCCAGTGAGTCACGCCGCGCTGACCTTTAGCAGACACGGAAAGATCCGCATTGTGGGCTAAGTAGGTTAAGATGCTGATTCTGGAGCTTCCAGCGGGTCTCCACCCAGATCTCCACACTTGAAACGAAACACCTTTCCACTTCCCCCCGTTTTCTCCCCCTCTGAGCTCTCTGTGCGCTGGGCTCGGCCCGGCGGTGTTGGGATATCACCATGACGACACAGGGAGAGGGAGATTGACGTCACGCATACCGTGGATTCTCCTGTGATTTTCTGCTCCCTCGTTGATTATCGGGGATTTGTTTGAGATCGCGGCCCGTCGGCTGACGGAGGAGGTCCCCGTCGAAGTCAGAAGTCTAGTTCTCGGCAGCTGAGCTTGTCTCAGCGCCGCCCTGCTCAGGTGCTGCGCTGCAGGAGAACGACGGTGGGAATACGACGACGGGCCATCTGGACGCCAAGGAGGAGCCAAGTGCGGTTTGAAGAGAAGGTGTCTGGATGCTGGACAAACGGGGGCGCTGATCGGCTGATCGGCCGCATCCTCACCGCTGGAACTCTTAGAGGCTCCTAGAACCTTCTCGGGAACCGGCCTGTTTCTTGGTGCCTTCAGACAGCGGAGGAACCCGGGACCATGGACCTCCGAGAACCATCTTAGCACCTACTTCAAGGCAGTCTTCTTACAGCTCCGTGGGAACTCAAGAGGCGATCGGTGGAACCCAGAAGCTACGCTCAGTACCAGAAACTATGTTGAGCGCCTTCTCCGAAAACCTACGGCGGTCACAGCTCAGATGTTCTCTTGGACAAAGTGGACAGAAGCGGTGAGAGATGAAGCAACAAAGAGGCTTAAGCTCTCCTGGCCTGGGGTTTTTCCCGGGTTCCCACAAGAACGTCTACATTTCGTCCAGTATAAGTGCAAGGTTAGCTAACGGCTAACTGGGTTCTTCTCACGGTGACGCAGTGCAGGGAGAAGATAAAAACACCTCAACCATCTGGTCCTTCTGCCGATGAGCCGAGGCCGTCGCTCGTCCCCCGGCGGGGCGTGGAGGCCACCTGGACGTGACCTCACACCTGATTACATCCAAACTCTTTGAGATTCACAAGTTGACCTTCAGCTCTGTGTCTGTTGGACCCGTCCTCCCGACCGCCGGAGGTCACCTCTGAGAAGCCTGAACACCAACTCTTTTTGAATCGGTTTCTCGATTGACTTCCAGACGTCCACGGGCCCGACAGGTGTGATGTTTCTTCTGGAGCCTTCAGCAAACGGCCCGGGTCGTCGGAAAACCCGGCTCAGAGGACTCGTCTGTCTTTGTCCAGAAGCTCCTCGGAGCACATCTGCTGTCTCCGTCAGCCGTCTGTCAGAGAGGACACCAAAACAAATAAACAAGCCGATGAGCTCGGTGCAGAAGGAGAGCAGACGTCTCTTCTTCTGATTCACAGAAGACCCGCCGATCCATCCTGCTCTCAGCTGGACCGGATCCACACAGCTGCTCGGAACCGGGTCAGACCTCCGGGCCGACTTATCTCCTCTCAGTGGCCCTCTGTGGCATGTCAGGGCATCTGGACTGACACACACACACACACACACACACACACACACACACACACACACACACACACACACACACACACACACACACACACACAAAACACCATGACATTGGTCCTGGTGCTTATTGTTAATCTGAGTGACCAGATATCATCTGGTATTTAGGCTGATCGTCTTTGAGCTACCAGGATCCTGTGCTAAGCTAATGCTAACACACTCTCTCCAGCTGATTCCTAGTGTGTGTGTGTGTGTGTGTGTGTGTGTGTGTGTGTGTGTGTGTGTGTGTGTGTGTGCATGAGTCCACATTCTACCGCTGCTAAAATATGTCTTGCTGAAGAGACGCCAAGCGTAGCGAGTATGTCAGCCCCAGGTGGCGGATCTGCGGTCGTGTTCGTCCGATGGTCGGCGTGTCTGGATGGCGTCCGTCCCGCCGGCGCTCCACGCCGTGCTCAGAGGCGTGTGAAGTGCAGACAGAGATTTCTTAGAAGGGAAACGCAAGTTTGTTGAGGCGCCACTCCTGAACGTGAGGCTCCGTGTCGCCGTTCTCAGCGAGTGCGCCGTGAGCCCGCCGCCTCGGTTCGCCGCCGTCCTCGTCCCCTCCCCCGACCAGCGGCGGTAGTATCTGCTCCTCGCCGCCACAGGCCTGACTGCTTCCTCTGTCTCCGAGCCAAAGGTTACGCAAGCATGCTGTCATTATGCAGCTATATATTTTTCTTGCCTTCGCTCCAGTTGGAAATAAGAGGGCTCCGGGTCCGGTCCCGGTCCCGGTCCCGGGGCTCCGTGCCATTTAGCCGCTTATAAACCCGAGCGCCGCAATAATGAGAGCCCGCAGCTCTGCGGCGTGGGCGCCTCCACGCCCGGCGGCGCGTGTTAAAACACTGCAGAGCTAAAGTTGAAACGCTCGCCATCCGTGTCCCGGTGTCAGCCGGAGAAGGAGGGGGCGGAGCCTCCAAAGACTGGACCGAGAGGCGGGAAACGGGTCGGGCAAACAAAACTCTCAGACGCCCCGTCCCGGAATCCGGGCCGCCGTCCTGGTGACGGCCGGTCTGTGGCGGCAGAACGAGCGGAGGCGGGAAGCGGCCGAGGAGGTGGAAGGAGTGTGTGCTGTGGTGTGTGTGAGGAGGGGGACGGAGTGTGTGCTGGGGTGTGTGTGAGGAGGTGGACGGAGTGTGTGCTGGGGTGTGTGTGAGGAGGTGTGTGAATGTCTGCCGTCTGCGTCTGCAGTTTGTCCCACCTGCTCGCCACTATTTTCAGGAAGCAGGATGAGGTCGCCCCCCCACTCCCCTCCTCCATCATTTCGCTTCCTCCTCCTCCTTTATTTAACACCCGTATAAACTTGAGGTTCGGACAAAATGTGCCAGTGTTCCGACCCCAGTCCCCTCCGTCTCCACTTGTAACTCCTCCTCTTCCTCCTCGCACACAGATATTTAGACGCCGCAAATCAGGAATGTCAAAAATGCCCAGGTGAAGTGTCTTTGCGCCGCCTGAGTGTAAAGACACGCTAACTTGGAGGTCATGTGTGGGGTCCGTGCAGGAGCTTGCATATTTGTCCGTGTGTGTGTGTGTGTGTGTGTGTGTGTGTGTGTGTGTGTGTGTGTGTGTGGTTAGTGAGGGGTGTGTGTTAGAAGGTAAGGAAAACAGAAGTGACAACAGAGAATTCCTCAGTGTGTGTGTGTGTTCTGTCTTGCAGTGATGACATCAGACTAGCAGTATGTCTGGCCCTGGGCCGGCGCATGAGCGCTTCGCACGTGTGTGTGTGTGTGTGTGTGTGTGTGTGTGTGTGTGTGTGTGTGTGTGTGAATCAGACCAGACCAGCCGTCACAGTCGGTGATGTCACGAGCGCGCTCCCGTCCTTTACGTCACGGTCACAGCAGGACGGCCTTTGCTAGCAGATGTTAAACCGCCGCTCCTGCAGGAAATGATGTCACGAGGAACGCGTGGGAGAGCAGCTCAAGGATGTCGTCATGACAACGGACCGGCATAGTGACCTACATATGGCAAAGGGCTGTGAAGCAGTCTGGGGCAGGACGTTCTGTGCAGGTTTTGCAGAACCTTCTGAGAAGTGACGTCAAATGTTGTTGAAGCGTCCGGAGGTTCCTCAGTCCTCTGGATCAGCCTGCGACCGCTGGGCGCCGGACGCCGTCCAAGTCAGGGGGGCTCGTTACACTAATGAGGGGTTTTGCAGGAACGAGGTTGACTGGGGTTGTTGAGTTTCTATGTGGGTGCGTGTGTGTGTGTGTGTGTGTGTGTGTGTGTGTGTGTGTGTGTGTGTGTGTGGTTTGGGAAATGAAAGTACAAATCCAGTCTGAACAGGTGATCAGATCATCTGGGCTGAGGTTCAGCTGGAGTCACCCGACCTGGTCTCCAGGTGAGCTGGGCAAGTGTGGTGTGTGTGTGTGTGTGTGTGTGTGTGTGTGTGTGTGTGTGTGTGTGTGTGTTAATCCGTCTTGGGATGGATCTCAGCAGGCATTGTACAGTATGTAGGTGAAAGGTCATGTTGAAGCCCCCCCTCCAGGTTGACAAAGATGGCGTCTTCGGCTCTTCTCTCAAACCAAGATCTTCTCCAGCCAGAATGTCGACCTTGTCGACTCCTCCAGCTGACCTGATCAGGTGGCTCTCCTGTGTTGGACCATCTGTCTTTGCAGAGGTGGTTTGGTCTCAATGGCTTGAAGGCCTTCAGAATCCTCCTTGACATCAGACACCAGGTTCTGCTCCTTCTTGCATTCTTTGTCGCGCTTGGCGTTTGTTGAAGGACGAGCAACCACGACCTGGATGACCAAGAAGCTCCGTAGATAAGGAGCCTTCTGCAGCCAGCAGCGCCAATCGCTCGGCTACCGGCT
>NC_141304.1:16203615-16256115 GCF_037954325.1 Fistularia commersonii | reverse complement strand
TTTCCTCGTTGGCCCCGCGAAATTTCCGATGTCTCTCACAGGGTTCGTCGGGCCGAGACTCAGTCGATGGAGAATCCCGCCCGCCTTCATTGATCGGCCGTGGGACGCCGGCCCGCCCCGTTTTGTCCTCGCCGTCACTCATCCGTCTCTCGGCCGGGAGCGCCGGGCGTCGGCGCAGACCGGAGCTCCGGGTTGTGACAATGGAGCCCCTTGTGCCGCCTCGGTGAGGCCCGCCCGAGCGTGGAAAATGACCTCCAAAGTCAAATGAGAAAATGGCTCGGTTTAACTGGATTTCAGCGTTTCTCCTGATAAGCGCGGCGGGATAATGGAAAAACGGAGGCTCTGGACTCGTCCGTCTTCCCGTCCTCGGCGAGGTCAGAGTGGCCCGGTTAGATCGCACGCGCACGCGAGCCAGGAGGCTGATGTGGAATCCAGCTGTGCGTCGTCCACGTGGAAATGTACACGACGGCGGCTCGTGGCAATATTAGACAAATAGCTTTCGTCCATCAGGACTCTCGGCGGTGGACGGCGCCGAGCGGCGGCTCGTTCCGCCTCCTCGCTTCCGTCCGTGGCTGAACATGTGAAGGAGGAGTCGTCAACCCGAAGGCTCTCCTCATTTGGTGTTTCACGCCGTGTTTACCAGTACGTTCGGGGCTTCTCGTCGCGTCCTCCTCATCTGAAGGGGTTGAGATGTTAAAGGCCGGGAGGAAGACTGCTCTTCTTCTTCTTCTTTTTTTGAATACCTTTTTCTGTCACGTTGTTGCTGTGCGAACAAATGTCCTCGTCTTAGCTCAGCGCCTGAACTCTGGAGTAGATTCCTCGCCTTTACTCGATCTCTATTAATCCTCGTTTTGTAGATCTGTAGTTAGATGTTTGCATTTCTCCTTGAATGTGAAAATCACATTTCCGTGTTGCGAGGTCTCTCCGGGCTGCCGCCGGGCAGACGTTTCGCTCCTCCGGTGATTCTGGCCGTCTGAGCGCTACGCCTTCGGTTAGCCGCCCGAGCGCCTTCTCCAACTCAATACCTCTTCACCCACATCCGTCGAGCATTTATACCAAAGACGTAACTTGATGCAAAAATCTCTCTCCTCCTCGATCAAATGCTGTTTGTGCAATCTTTTTTTTTTTCTTCCTGGAGATACTAGAGTTAATTTACTGGACCGTAGTTTGTAGACCTGTAATTGTTGTACATAGGAGGGTTTGTGCTATGCTAAAGCGGCTGTTTGTAATCGCCCGAGGGAAGGCCGGAGACGTTTGCGTGTGAACCGGAGCGATCGGGATCCGTATTTCAGCCGCGTTAAAGCCCCGAATCCTGGAAAGTCCTGGAAAGCGATATTTTCTCGACAGCGGGAGACAAAGAGATATTTTTTATGAAGGGAGAACTGGATTTATAAAATGTTACGTTCCGAAGTGATTTCAGTGTCTTTCTTCGGTCTGTCGGCGCCGTCTGGCGTGTTCTCCGTCGCCACGCCAACCGGTCCCACAAAACAGATCCTTTGAATCCTGAATAATCCACAGCCGTCAACAATTGGAGGCAAGAATAAAATATATATGTTGTGCCGCAAACGTGAGCGAAATGTCGCTGGCGTAACTCGTCACGACAGTTGAAAGTGGCACTCGCTCACACGCCGCCGCCGCGCCGATCTGAAGGTTGGCGGTTCGTCCCTGTTGACGCTAAACGCCGTGTCGCCGCTCGCGGTACGATTAGCACCTTGTGCTCTGCTGCCATCGGCGTGCGGCAGCAAGGGTGAAGTCCTCTCCACAGGCCGGGTTGGCTCAGGGTCGTCGCTTCCATGAGGGCCGGATTCTGATTTTGCCGTCAAACCAAAGAAAGATGGCGGTCATGAAAATGTCAGCAGTAGCGGAGGCAGAACGGGATGGCCTCGAGGTTCCTTCTCCATGAAATTCACAGCTCATCACTCAAAGTGCCACAACATTGCCAGCTAACATCTGACGATGCTAAAGCGTGACGCGGGGGGGGCTCTTTGAGGCGGCGAATCGACGGATTAAGTCGCCTCCACAGCCTCTTCGCCGGCTGCGAGCTTGATCCTCGACAAATCCCCCGGAGACGGGTTCCAGTACAAACCTGAAGCTCTCACTTTACACTTGTTTTGATCAGATTAGTGCTTCGAACACGGCCGATGCAAAATCGGCGCACCGAAAGTATCTCTCGTTCCCAAACGAAGGCTGAATCGGGACCGTCGGGCCAAAGGCGCGTCCCTCCTCCAATCAGAGGCGGTCGGTTCCAGTCCATTGGGTTCCTGAGACATTCAACTCCAGGCTCTCCTCCGGTCTGGCTGGGAAAAGACGCCAGCGCCCGGATGAAGATGTCCAGGAGCCGTTGGCTCGGGCCGGTCCTGCTATGAATCAGTGTCGCTGTCAGAAAGCGAAGCGCGGTGACAAAGTGCAGCCGCACGCCGCGTCTGAAGGCGTCGCGGAGGTCGAGTTTCACCGGATTAAACGATACAAATTGTGGATATGCGGAGAGCAGCTCTGCTGTGTGTGTGTGTGTGTGTGTGTGTGTGTGTGTGTGTGTCGAGGCGGCTGGCCCATCCCGAGGCGGACCGGCGGTATGACTGATGGCTTGGTTTGGAGCGAGAGCTGCGCCTGTAAGAGGAGAGCCTCTCAGCGCTCCGACAATCCCTGAGTTTAGAGATGATCTGGAAACACAGATCTGAATTTGCACCAGACGTGCTTTTATCCCCCGGCTCCGGAGCGGCGACCACCGCGCTGTCCCGGCGCCGCAGCCGGGTCGGTCGCTTTCGTTCACTCCTTCATTGTTTCTCCGGCCTCGGTTTCTCGCGGACGTCTCGGCGGCTCCTGGCCTGGATCCGAAATCTCCGCGCTGACGTGAGAGTTTAAAGATGGCCGCCGGCGGAGTCGTTACTTGACCGTAGTCCACTATCATGTCGTCTTGTTTACATCTCCTCGCCCCCCCCACGTCATGTCCGTTCCAGTTGCTGTTCTGGAAGTCACATTCGAATCTCCCGGTGTAAAACTCAATAAACAATGTGAACTTCAGCCGCGTGTTTCCCGCTTCATTCTTTCCACTTCGCTCGCCGGCCTTTCGAATAACGGCTTTTATTATTGTTGTTATTCGTCAGGCTCGGAGGACGAGGGCGCGTCTGCGGAGAAGATGCACGTCCACCCTTCCACTCTCTCGCCGCCGTGCCAGATTCATTTTCCTGTCTTCACCTCTGCTTGTCCTCTCCTTAACCCCCCTCCAGACGGCTCTTTTGCAGATGTTTAAGGGACGGGCGAAATGACTAAAACACAGCGCCCGTCGCACCCGTCCTCCCGACGCACATCGCCGGGAGATAGCGGAGCGAGGGCTCTCCGGGCGCCGCCGTATCACGGTCGAGGGGAAAATCTACTCAGCAGCTGTGTCTCGACGGGCCCGGCCTTCGCAGACTTCCACCTGAACCATGTTAAATGAGAGCGATGGATGACTTCCTCCTCGCAACACTATCTGTTCCTGCAATTACGCCGGGCTGAAACACAATACCTGGATTTTGAAGCGCGCGCGTGGAGGAGGATCTTCCTCTGAGACTCTCCTCTGGAGAAGATGGCACGGACGGAGTCGGCCAAAGGCGGCAGCCCGGTTCCTCTGGTGGGACGCGACTGGCTGCGACCGCAGCCTCCGGATCTCAAGGTGGCATTCGAGCCATCCAGACGTACGGAAACATTCTGGAAAACATATACAAAGGGAATAGGGCCATTTTTGACCCTGCGGGTGTTTGAAAGGAGCGACAGGGCGAGCGAGGGGGGGGATGGTGGTTACCATGAGGCCAGAAGAAGGCGGGAGCGGCGGGTGTTTCTGAGTTTTCGGCCCAGCAGAAGAGCAGCGGCGAGGAGCTGGAGCTCATCTTTCCCTTTCAGCCCAGCGCCGGCCCTGGACGCACCAGCAGCTCTGCGCTCCTGGAGGGGCGCTGGGACCGTCTGTAGGACATGGAGCAAAATCAAGATGGCTGAGCACTGGCAAACACACACACACACACACACACACACACACACACACACACGTGCTGTGCTGTTTTGTCTTATAATGGCAGCTCGGTCAGCCCCTGAGCGTCCCGAGCCGTTGTGATGAAGGCGTCCCGACAGCCCGCGGGCCGAGCAAACGGGAGAACAAGGTGACGGCGTCGTGTCTCCGTGTCTCCTTTCCACGGCCGGGCGCTGCAGAATTTCCCGTTTTCAGCTTCTCACTTCCCTCCTCGTCGTCGTCGAGGAGGACGTGGAAACTGCTTCCCTCATCAGACGCGGCTGAGACGTGTGAATTAAACCCTGAAAATGTCACGTCCACTCTCATTGGACGCCGCACGTACGCAGGACCCGTCTTTTTTTCATGTTATGTAATTTGAGTGAATCCTAACTAATGTAGCATATTTAAGAAGCAGAGGAGGCTCCGCCGGGAGACGCGCATCAACGAGCAGCCGCTGCGACGCAGGACGGATGAAATCCAGTCATTTAATCCGGTCGTGAAGCGTGTTGTTGCTTATATTTTCCCCTCCGCTCCCGTACTTCTACATTTATATCATGTCGAAATCCTCTATGAGCACCTGGAGCCGTTCCCATAACCACCAGATTAGTTGTCTCTGGGCTGAGGGGAGCAGAGGGAGAAAAAACTGTGAGAAATGGAAGAAAACAGCGCAACAACTGGGCCCATGCAGAACCGAGCCCGTGATGTGTTTTTTTAAAGGGTTGCCAAAGTAGTTGGGTAGGAATGTGTGTCCGGGCCAGGGCATCAACGCGTGGAGAAATGCGAGGGACTTTCGCTGTCGGAGATTTTCTTCTTCTTCTGCTCTAATCTTTCCTTCATTTCCATCCTCGCTCTCCTTCTCGCCTCATCAGCGGCCAGCTGTTGCGTCTCGTCAACGTCATCCACGTCGGCCCTGCGCTCCCGGACCCGCCGAGCTGCCGAGCTGCCGAGCTGCCGTGTCCGACTGGGGAAGTCATGAAGTTGTTGTGTTGCTACATTAAAAACTCACACGGTTACACTCTGAAATGTCGCTGTGTTGCCGTGACACAGTGTTGCTAATTTTGCAGTCTTTCTCTATTATTGTGTTGCTGTACTGCAGTGTTGCAATACTGCAATGTGACAATTTTGCTATGTTGCTTTGTAACAGTGTAGCTGGGTTGCAATATTACAGTGTTGTCATGTTACAGTGTTGCTTTGGTGCTATGTAACAGCGTTGCTATGTCACAGTGTTGCTATGTCAAAGTGTTGATAAGTGACAGTGTTCCTGCGTTGCTATGATACAGCGTTGTTTTGGTGCTGTGTGACAGTGTTGCTTTGTTGCTATGTGATAGCATTGCTATGCTGATATCTTACAGTGCTGCTTTGTTGCTCGTTACAGCGTTGTTTTGTTGCTGTGTGACAGTGTTGCTATGTTGCTATGTTACAGTGTTGCTATATTGCTATTGACAGCATTGCTTTGTTGCTATGTTACAGCATTGCTTTGTTGCTGAGTGATAGTGTTGCTTTGTTGCAATGTTACAGTGTTGCTATCTTACAGTGTTGCTATGTTACAGTGTTGCTGTGTTGCTATGTTACAGTGTTGCTGTGTTGCCATGTTACAGCGCTGTTTTGTTGCTATGTGACAGCATTGCAATGTTGCTATGTTACAGCGTTGCTTTGTTGCTATGTTACAGCGTTGCTTTGTTGCTATGTTACAGTGTTGGTATGTTGCTATGTTATAGTGTTGCTATGTTGCTATTGACAGCATTGCTTTGTTGCTGAGTGATAGTGTTGCTTTGTTGCAATGTTACAGTGTTACTATGTTACGGTGTTGCTGTGTTGCCATGTTACAGCGCTGTTTTGTTGCTATGTGACAGCATTGCGATGTTGCTATGTTACAGCGTTGCTTTGTTGCTATGTTACAGTGCTGGTATGCTGCCATGTTTCTCAGGTGGTTTGAGAGCTTGTCTTACATTCTTGGTTCAATTCCCGAGTGCCGTAGTGCTGTTGAGCAGCGAGCTGCTCCGCGGGCGCTGCTCAGGGTTCAGGCATGACAGTAAGATGCAGAGGTCAAAGGTCACTGATGCTGAGCCACATGTGGAGCTGTATGTGTCATCAGCTCCCTTCCAGGTTCATGTTTCTAATCTGATCCCTCAAAGGAAAAAAAACCTCAACCTTCAACCTCAAAGATTCTTCTCCCCTCCTCCCGATAAATCTTCTTTTGTGTGTGTGTGTGTGTGTGTGTGTGTGTGTGTGTGTGTGTGTTAGTGAGTGTGTTTTCAGCTAAGCCATCATCAGTCCCACACAATTCCCCCCAAATGAGGCTGCTGGTCACACACACCTCCAGGCCTGGGCCGGGTGGACGGACCATTGCATGATTGTCCTTACAGATAAGTGTAGGTGTGTGTGTGTGTGTGTGTGTGTGTGTGTGTGTGTGATGCATTGGCTGGGACTCACCTGGAGGAGACAGGTGGTGGCCATGGGTTGGAGACACTTCCTGGGTACCTGAGCAGGATGGAGAACGGTGGTCAGCAACTTGAGGTGGTCAGACTCCTGCATGGCCGTGTGTCCTCCTCCTCCTCCTCCTGCTTCTCGTCCTTCTCGTCCTTCTGGTCTTCCTCATTTTCATCCTCCTCTCCTTTGTCCTCCTCCATCAGTCTTTGTCTGCACAGACAGACTGAGAGGCGCTAAAGACGGAAACCTTTCAGTGTTTATGTATCCGTACGTCTGCAACTGTTGCGAGGGAAGCTGTGCAGCAGTTACCTCCTTTTCCACACACACACACACACACACACACACACACACACACACACACACACACACCTATGCGCATCTCATGTGCACACACGCACACACACAGTAAGCCAACAAATCAAAAACGATACACACCCCCTCCAGATATTTGACATGCACACAGTGGGTGTAGGGGACAAGTGGCCATTGAATATTAACCATGAAATTACAAAGGCTGCATTCTAATGAAGGTGCTGAGGTCAGACGGCGGGATGGAAATCATAAATTAATGCTCCTCTCGTGACGCCGCTCGCCCTTGGCTCGCCGTGCGCGCCCATCCCCCCCCCCCCCCGGTCTGTCAGAGACACCTCGGGAAGGAAATACTGGATTTATTATTAATAGCGGGTCAAAGGAAAGCCAGAACTTTTCTGATGTGACTGTTGTTTGAAGCGACAGCCGTGTCACCCCCCGGCGACGAGCCGCCGCCGCCGCAGCACGCCGGTGTTGGTTTTTCCTCGGGGGACCTCCTCCTGCAGTGTCACCCCACCTTGCCACTTTGGTAATTGAATATCTGCTCTTTAATCGTCGCCGGGAGAGGACGGAACTGCCGCGTCTGGTGTTCTTCAGGAGAGGGATTCCGTGGCGAGGCCCGGGCGTCCGGCGTCCGTCTCCGAGAGCCAGGAGAGCCGCTCCTGCAGCGAGCCCTCCTCTCTCGGCCGTCCACACGGTTGACCCGATGTCTTGCTGGTATCTACGTGTGAAACCGCCGTCTCTGCGGTGGCGGCGGCAGCAAGCAGGGCCGGCGTGACGTCCGCAAGCACCTCCGCTGCTTCCCGGCAGGCGCGGCCATGAATGAGATCCTCTGTCCTCCAGGGGAAGAAGGAGGCGGCGGGCCGCCGTCCCCGCGCTCGGCCGTGACGCTGTGACGTCCTCTCGCCGCCGGAGAAGCGACCAATCACATCCTCTCGTCCATTCAGCCTCTATCCTGCACTCAGCCAACCTCAGGGGGGATTTGGCCGAGAGGCGGGGGGTTCGGCCCGGATCTATCTGGATCTATCTGGATCTATCTGGACCACAGATTGAGACGCAACCACTCGCACGTCTGGACGACGCAGGGTCTCCACTGGAGCTTCTGCATGTGTTCGGACCCCAAGCGGACACGGGGAGAACGTGGAGATCCCACACAGGGAGGAGCCCTGTGGGAAGCCGAGGGTGGAGGTTCGATCCCTGGCTCCTCAAGCCCGCGTTCAGAAGTGTCCTGTGGTCCAGGAAGGAGGAGAAGATGGAGGTGGAGGTGAGAGCAGCCGCCGTGTCTGGTTTGGACATGTGACCATCCACCTTCTCTGTGAATGCCGGGCCTCCTGCATCGGATCCGACCCACTCTGAGGTCACCTGTGTGTCCGACCCCGCCGGCGGCGGCGTCCATCGGCCGCCTCGGCCCGCGGCGGCAGCGGCAACGCACGCCTTCACAAGGCCGACGGAGCCGAGCCGTGGCGCAGACGAGCTTGGATCAGCAGCAAAAATGTGTGTTTACTGTATCGAGTTACTGCTGCTGTAGGACTACTGAACCAACCACAACCCAGTGGGCTTTGAGATGTGCGCACGCACACACACACACACACACACACACACACACAGCTCCGCGCAGAGCTGCTGGCAGAGCCCAGACATTTGTTTCTGGTTTGGTCTCATGCGAGTGGCGGCGGCGGAGCGGGAGGCCCGGGCGGAGAGGGAGGGTGGGTGGAGCTCAGGCTGGGAGGAGGTCAGATGACCACTAGCGAGAGACGGACTCGAAAACAAAAAACAACATCACGTCTGATGTGTGTTTTGACGTCACTGGGTGTGTGTGTGTGTGTGTGTGTGTGTGTGTGTGTGTCGGGGGGGGGCTGAACTCCAACGGGAGTTTTATTAAAGGCCCCCGGAGACGAGCGGGGCCCCGGACCCCCCTGCAGCCCCACCGATGTTCTCATTACAAATATCTTTCCTCCCGCCATGCAGACAAGGACCATACATCTTCCTTATGAGACACTGACAGATAGATTAATCCAGCGTCACCACCAGAGCATCTGTTGGATAATGAACGGCTGATGAATCACCTGGAAGATCTCGCTGGCGGCGGCGGCCATGCCGGTGACATGCCCCCCCCCCCCACCTCCTCGGAAGAGGTCGCTTGTCCATTGTTTTCTTCAGTGCTGTGTGAAGAAGGAGAGGTTCTTGGCATTTGTGACTGGACTGGGTTGATCTTCATCTGAGGGCCTGAGAGGTTCTCAGCCTCGGGGCTCCAGGGGGCTCTGGAGGCTCCAGGGGGCGCCGAGGGGCTCCAGGGGCCCCAGGGGGTAAGGAAGGATGAACGCAACTGAAATGGATGATTGGGGGTTAAAAAAGCAATCGGTGGGTCTGGTGAGAAACTCTACCCTGATCCTGGACTGGAAGGCGTGGAGCAGCCAGGGGCCATTAGGACGCTTTATCCATTCCAGCTGCCGGGGGGGGGGGGGGGGGGGGGGGGGGGGGGGGGGGGTATCAGTGCGAACTGAATACATAATGAATGACATGTTAGCAAACACACACACTGTCCTCACACACACACAAACACACACACTCCTCAGACAGGGAGGGGTGACTTTCATCTGCGTGGGTGGGCGATGCCAGATACCCGAAGCTCCCCACCCCACCCCACCCGCCTCACCCCACCTCACCCCACCCCACCCGCCTCACCCCACCCTGCTCCGCTCCACCCTACTCCAGCACGGGTGCCGTCCTGCAGCCGCTCCCCACCTGGGGTTCTGGCAGCAGGTCCTCCAGGGGAACCCATGGAGCTCTGAAGACTCCACCTGACGGCTCTCACCTGGGAGAGCGACCGCTCAGCAGCAGAACCGGGCGGCGCTTGTGAACCGAGCCTCGTGTAGATCTGGACCCCCCCCCCCAAAGGACCCGTGGACATGAATCACCTAGGAAACGACGGGTGAGAAGGTCCTGGGTGGAGAACTCATGGACTGGGGAGGTGATGGAGGTGTGAGGACCAGAGAAGAGAGTGGAGGAGGATCAGAAGCAGAGGAGGTGGATCTGAGGGGGTCTGATTATGCAACATCGGGCCTTCTGGCTGCCCAGAACCAGAACCGCAGCAACGTGGATGGGGGTGCAGCAGGGGCAGGGGAGGGGCGGGGGCTTCTTGCCCCCTTCAAACATTCCCGTCCGTCACCCCCCCACGGACCCAGCACCGCCCGGGACCCCGACCCGGGTCCTCAAAGGCCTGAGGGCGTCGAGGCCAGCACACACACACACACACACATACACACACACACACACTGGGGCGTCAGCCCGACCCCCGGGTCCTGCCCAGGCCCCCCTGCCGTGCCCCCCCTGCCCCCCCGCCCGGGTTCGACTCCAAATATTAATATAAACAGGATTTATTTACTCCGCATTACTTTGGTGGAAACATGAGCTCAGAAAATAACAGAGCAGAGGAGCAAAAATTTGTTCCGCAGCGAGCCAAGGGGAGTTAAGCTGCACAGAGAGATGTTGACTTGTGGCTACGCGTATATGTGTGTGTGTGTGTGTGTGTGTGTGTGTGTGTGGGAGTGAGACTGAGAGGGTGAGAGAGAGAGAGAAATCTAGCTAAATGTCAGACAGCCACTTGGCAGGCAACACGAAAACAGGCTCCTGTTTTTGAGTCAAGCTGACTCATGCCACCTTAAGCAAATAAGAACACAGACCAGAGCCTTGTCCTGGTGCGCGCACACACACACACACACACACACACACAGAAATACAGTAACAAGTCAACATGTCGTAGCCTCTCTGGTTTCTCTTTGCCTGACCTGTTCCTCCAGTGATGACCTGCGGCGGCGCCTCCGGCCGAACCCCCCCGGCCTCGCCGGGTCAGCGGGAGAAAAACACCCGTGTGAAAGCATCCGTGAAGGACGGAACAAAACCCGATTGTTCTCCACGGCCAGTGAAGGCGGCGGAGGAGGAGGAGGGTGAAGAGGAGAGAAGTGGAGACGATGAAGGAAATGTGAGAGAAGTCCGATTTGGAGAAAGGTGGAGGGAAGGGGACGCCCAGAAAACACACATGGAGATGGAGAAGAAGCTGCTGGACCTCCAGGACCTCCAGGACCTGCCAGGATGGGGCGCCTTGTCCACATAAACAACAATTTCCTGTCCTGTGTCAGACAGTGTGCCTTTAACCATTGTGTGTGTGTGTGTGTGTGTGTGTGTGTGCATACTCAAGCAGACCTGGTCCAGTTGACCTCGCAGACGGCACCACGCCTCAGACGGGCGGGGGGGTCGGCAGCGGAGGTTGGGGAAACAGCCCAAAGACTATTTGGGTCAAAACGCTCTTGTTACCATGACGACCTCAGGGCTGCTTCCTCTCGCCGCCTGTTGCTTTAGTGTCGCCGCCCACCTGCATCCACAGCGTCCGCAGCGTCTGCAGCGTCTGCAGCGTCTGCAGCGTCTGCAGCGTCTGCAGCGTCTGCAGCGTCTGCAGCGTCTGCAGCGTCTGCAGCGTCTGCAGCGTCCGCAGCTGCTTCCAGTTTGGACCAACGCGTCTCGGTCCTGAGATCTTTCCTGCTTTTGTTTCCAGTTCGCTACGATGTTGAAAGTTAGATTTGAAGCACGTCAGCCGCCGGGCGGCAAAACACGGGCCAGCGCAGCTCTGGAGACGTCCTTGGAGGGAAACATCAGGAGGAGAGCAGGTCAGGAGGTTCTCCTGCAGGAGAGTCATTCGGAGGGGAGGCTCGGGCTGACGGCGAGGTAAACAGATACAAGAACCTCGAACCAGAGGAACCATGAAGCTCCATCAGAATAAAGGCTTGACGAAGAGCTCAACGGACACAGGCGGAGTGAGAGGAACATCTGCAGATGAGCCTGAAGACCTCTGATTCATGCAGACGATCACGACTGAATAAGGAGACGCTAAACAAACCCTGGAACAAAGACTTCTGAGTCTGCAGACGGTTGGAAGGGTTTTTCCTCTTCCTGGAAATACATGAACGCAAGCCCAAACATCTGCATCCTGCAGCTCCACCAAAGGACCAGAGGCTGATAGATGTCCGTAAGTCTGGACACACTCTGGAGGCCACGGCCTCACCTGCGGATGAAGACACTTCACGAAGCAAAGAGTGTGTTTGTCTCCTCTGCGGGGAGGAGGAGGTCCTCAGCCTGAAGCTCAGACTGGAGCATCTCCAGAACTTCGCTCTCCATCTCCTGACAAATATCATGAATAATGAATGCAGAAACTAAACGGCAAAGATCGGACGCCTCACCTCGCAGCAGAAGGTCCCTGATCAGATTCCCACAGCGGCCTTTCTGTGTGGAGTCTCCATGTTCTCCCCGTGTCTGCGAGGGCTTCCTCAGGGTTCCAACGCAGGAGCGACTGCACGGGTGGAGAGTTTGAGGAGTCTTCAGTGACACCCGAGGAGATCCAGAAGAATGTGGCACTGGGTTGGTTTGTTTGGTCTCCTGAAACATCTCAGCACGCAGCGTGATGTCGTGCAGTGTGTGTATCTGGAGTGTGTTGAGCAGTGTGTGTCACATGCAGTGTGTGTATCTGGAGTGTGTTGAGCAGTGTGTGTCACATGCAGTGTGTGTATCTGGAGTGTGTTGAGCAGTGTGTGTCACATGCAGTGTGTTGTCGTGCAGTGTGTGTACCTGGAGTGTGTTGTTGTGTGGTGCATCACATGCAGTGTGTGTACCTGGAGTGTGTTGTTGTGCAGTGTGTGTCACATGCAGTGTGTTGTCGTGCAGTGTGTGTACCTGGAGTGTGTTGTTGTGCGTTGCATCACATGCAGTGTGTTGTCATACAGTGTGTGTACCTGGAGTGTGTTGTGCAGTGTGTGTCACATGCATTGTTTTTGTCATGCAGTGTGTGTACCTGGAGTGTGTTGTTGTGCAGTGTGTGTCACATGCAGTGTTTTTGTCGTGCAGTGTGTGTACCTGGAGTGTGTTGTTGTGTGGTGCATCACATGCAGTGTGTGTACCTGGAGTGTGTTGTTGTGCAGTGTGTGTCACATGCAGTGTGTTGTCGTGCAGTGTGTGTCACATGCAGTGTGTTGTTGTGCAGTGTGTGTCACAGGCAGTGTGTTGTTGTGCAGTGTGTGGATCAGTGTATCTGCAGCACTTGGGACGGACCCAATGAGTCTTTTCTAAAATTGCCCCAGTTTGTAGGTTGGACTCAGTGAAGCATGCTTTGTAGTGTGTTTGTGTGTGTGTGTGTGTGTGTGTGTGTGTGTGTGTGTGTGTGTGTGTGTGTGTGTGTGTGGTGGGGGCGGCAGTGGGTTGTCAGCGAGGAAACTACAGAGGCCAAAGAGCAGAGTTGTCCGGTTATGCAGCGCTACGACGTCGGCAGCGCTAACAACAGTTTGACTGGTCAGGTTGAGTTATTTAAAGGCGCTGAGACACACTCTCTCCCTCTCTCTCTCTCTCTCCCACACACACACACACACACACACACACACACACCTGGTGCATGGAGTTCTCGGCCGAGCCTGTCAGCCTGTGTGTGTGTGTGTGTGTCCTCCTCCTGGACCTGTGCCGGGCGCTGCTGACCTGCTGAGGAGGAGAGGGGAGGAGAAGGTGAGCGGGAGAGCCAATTAAAAGCAAGATCACTCCTGTGTCTGCTGGAGTGTCTCTGAGAGCCTCTCCTGCTAACCTTTCTGCCGGGGAACCGCAGGGAGATCAGCCGTTTCAGCTTTAATGGTCCCTCGGTGTCGGAGGAAGGCGCCTTAATTTGCCTTCCGTCCGCGCCGCCGCTGTCAGCCCGGGAAAGCCGTGCACGGCTAACGGCGGCCTCGTGCACGCCGCACGCCGGATCTGACCTCACGCTGAAGTCAAGCGGTGAGGAAGTGACGAGTGTGTGTGTGTGTGTGTGTGTGTGTGTGCGTGCGTGCGTGTGTTACGTGACATGCATCACAGCAGCTGAAGACGACGCAAATTGGGCTAAATTAATGGGTGCGTGCATGTGAGCGTATGTCTGTGTGTGTGTGTGTGTGTGTGTGTGTGTCTGTGTGTGAGGGGGCGGGGCTGCCACTGACAGTGTGTGTACATGTGTGTGTGTGTGGCGGCATGAATGGCACTGGGACGAAGACGAACGCTCTGCAGATCTTCCTCGTCGCTCTGACCCTCATCAGGGCCACGATCGTCTCTGTGTCTCAATTAACCCTGAAGGCACACACACACACACACACACACACACACACACACACACACTGTCAGTGGCAGCCCCGCCCCCTCACACACACACACACACACACACACACACACACACACACACAGAAGGAGCTCCTCGCTGTCCTTTAATTAAATGGTGTATATGGAATCCAAACATCTACACAAATGCATAACTTTTCAGAGTTGGGTCGGAACTGTCCACAGTATGGAGGAGGAAGAGAAGAGGAGAAGAAGAGGAGGAGGAGAAGAAGAAGAGGAGAAGAAGAGGAGGAGAAGAAGAAGAGGAAAAAGAGGAGGTGGAGAAGGAGGAGAAGGAGGAGGAGACCCTCTTGTGTCTCCCCCTCCTCTATCGTCGGTACGTTATGTAGATCCCTGCAGTGCTCTAGAGTGATTGCAATTAAAGGAAATCCCTCTTGCAAACCCCCTTGCCACACACACACACACACACACACACACACACACACACACAGAGACACACACACACACACCTAATGCTCCTTGTCCCTGGAAGGCTGGAGTGGTCCTAATCAGACTGGAGGGTCACAAATATCTCCTCCACTCGTGGAGGCTCTGCTATCTTCTCGGGGACAATCTGGGGCCTCATTATTCTGCTCCCCTGGAAGCGGACGGAGGACAATGTGGTGCCGGCGTGTGGATTAAAAACCGCCGTCAGAGGATTTTTATCTTGCGCGTTTCTATCGCTGTCCAATCAGAACGTCCGTCACGACCGGCCCGCATGACGGGGAGGCTCGCCGCTCGCGGGCCCAGAAGGGAAGACATCGCTCCCCCCGATGGCCGGGGGTTGGTGCTGCATGCAAGCCAGGCGGGGGCAGGTGAGCGGGGAAGGCCTGAAGAAGATCTGCCGTCCTGGAACGCAGGCTGACCGAGTCCTTCGCCGGCAAACGGTGGTGCAGGGCGGGAATCACACACACATCAGCCCGGCCTCCCGCTCCTGCAGCAGAGACATCCCTGGCAGCAGGGCAGCAGATAACCAGACGCAGATTGCCGATGCAGATGACAACTGGAGGAGGGGGAGGGTGTGTGTGTGTGTGTGTGTGTGTGTGTTGGTGTTCCTCCTTGTTTTCCCTCTTTGCGTGTCAGACTGGCCCACATGCTGCTAATTAACACCATTGTTAAAGACGCTCTTCATCAGGTGATTAAATAATCAAATAATTCATTCATGAAGCAGAGGGCCTCCTCCGACCCCTGGCACACTGCCGGGGGGCGGGGGGGGGTCTCCTCCAAGGTCTCTGCTGGACCAGAAGCCAGTTGTTTCCTTCAGAGGTTCAGACCAGAAGAACCTCAGAGGAACCGAAGAAACCCCAACACAAACACGTGGGCATGCATGCGTGTGTGTGTGTGTGTCTGTGTTATCTTCCAAGGCAAATCAACTTCTACCAAAGCCATCTGCAGCTGCAGAAAAACTTTTTCCATGTGTGTGTGTGTGTGTGTGTGTGCGTGTGTGTGTGTGTGCGAATGTGTCCAATACAGAGAAAGAGAGAGATCATTTCTCATTACTCTCAGAAAACACTGCCTGCCGTCGCAGTCCAGACCAGACAGACGGATGGAGCAGAGATATGAGCTGATGGGTTTGGGCGAGGAGGAGCGAGGAGAGGACGGGGGGAGCGAAGGGAGAGCGAGAGGGGGGAGCGAAGGGGGAAGCGAAGGGGGAAGCGAAGGGGGAAGCGAGGGGGGAGCGAAGGGGGAGGCAGGGATCCGGGTGACAGAGATGTTTCAGCGTTATTCCTGCTGCTGTGAGGTGGCGGCATCGCCTGAGCAAGGCAGGGAGCGGCAGCGGCGAAGGGGGGGGGCGACACACACCACCTTCTAACAAAGCCTTGCACCTCACACACACACACACACACACACACACACGTCCAGGCTTCCGCAGCCCTCATTTTAAACACTCCTTTAGCCATAATCATTTTCATATAATTCACTTTCATACAATTCCTTCTCCTAATCATTATCAGGCCCACTAACATCTTAATGACTTCATAAATTTAAGCTATAAAAAGTAATGGAGAAAGACAAATGAGATAATTAGGAATAAATCTTAGTGGAAAGCCATTTATCAAAACATGGAGAGGCCCTGAATATTCCCCACCATTAGGCTCTGCTGTAATTAACACGGGCTCTCAGTTATGAAGGAAACCTGGTAGCAGAGATATTAAGATCCAAAAGCCTCACTGTTATTAAATTGACCGATGAATCTGCGACGTATAATATGATGTGGATTATTAGGATCCTTTTTAATTAAAAAGAGCGTTAAGATTTTTTTTTTTTATATATATATATTTAAATTTTTAACGCTTTAACGGTGGCTTGAACTCATCTCTCCGCGGTTATGGGGCAATGAGATGAAGACGGAGGGAGTAAAAAGGGGGAGAAAGAAAATGAAACGGAGGAGAGACGACGAACAAGTGTGTGTCTGTGGGCGGTGTGTGTGGGTGTGTGTGTGTGTGTGGGGTGGGGGGGCGCTGGTACTCTGGTACTCTCCTTTGGCGAGAAGTGTGAAAGTACACGAGAGGAAATGGTGTTTTAATTTAACAAACTCCAAACGGATGCAGTGGACGGACTAATGCATGCAGACAAGACGTTATTAATTCACATTATCCTTAAAAGTGTAAAATGTAATGTAATGGCTTGCTCTGATTAGCCGGAATAAAAATCACATTCAAGGATTTTATTATTAAAAACCATATTTCTGCACGCACACACACACTGGCACACACACACACACCGTGCAGTATCTCCTCCTTTGTCCTCTAAGAACAGCCAGCCTCCGCCGTTTCAAAAGGCCTGCCCTCAAAAAAGTGGGGGATTTTTCCATTTGGCTCCCCGACCTTCAATCCGGTTCTGGTTCCTGAACAATGCGGCCGTTAAGATTCGTCGGTTCGCCGTTGATTTTCACTCCCGGCCAATCGGAGCCCACCCGTTCCCCGCCCGAGCGCCTCCACAATTAGAATATGAATGTGTTTCATAACACACCTCCGTCCCGACCTCACACACCCGCGGGTGTTTACGCCGGGAAAATAGTCATTCTCTTATTGACGGGTTCGCATCGCGTCCCCGAAATAAAAACAGAAAATGAAAAGAGTATTTATCTGTCGTCGGCGTCAGAAGGACATTTGCAGAAGTTGCAGTGGAACGCCAAGCCGGGCCGGGAGAGGAAGAGTCGGACCCGCGGAGGAAGGACCGCTCGTTAGCACCGGCGCCGCCGTATAGAATCTGTAACATGAAAAAAGAAAGAAAGAAAAGAAAAAGAAAACGGCTGCCCTATGCAAATTATCTGCACATAAATGACGTGCCAGCCTCCAATCACTGACCAATTAATGACCTTCTGGGGCATCTGGTGACACATCCAGCGCTCCAATTTACGCCTGACAGGTCCCCTGGTGCGTGCGGGCAAAGTTTGTGTCTGCAAGCCAGTGTGTGTGTGTGTGTGTGTGTGTGTGTGTGTGTGTGTGTAGGGTCCCTCACTGCAACAGTTCATTACCATGGAAACCCAATTTGCAGATGTGTGGGCTTTGTCACCAGAGCAAAGGCCCTCATCAAAACATGGTGCCGGAGTGCTAAGCCTTGTCGTGCACTGCCCCCCCCCCCCCCCCCCCCCCCCCCCCCCCCCCACACACACACACATCCCATAATATGTGGGGTTCCTGCTCTTGTCAGTCCCAGAACCTTCATCAGGTTCATTTTTGCTCTACATCTGCAGAGAATCACCTCCCAGTCCCGTCATTTGCTGGAGGTAGGCTCGCTGCAGCGTGTGTGTGTGTGTGTGTGTGTGTGTGTGTGTGTGTGTGTCTTACTTGCTCCCTAACTGCCTTATCAGACTTCTGCACCAGCAGCTCTCATTAGAACATTAATTGAAAAAGTGTAATTAATCCTGAGAGGTGAGGAGAGTGGACGGTGTCCAGGCGGGAGGAGGCCGGCTCAGTGCGACCCAACACTGCCCCCTGTTGGCGCCTCCACGCCTCGCTCGTCCTGCAGGACCGACGGCCGCCTGCCAGAAGATCGAGGCCGTGGCCGCGGGGCAGAACCTTCACACCAGAGAGGAGAGGACTTACACCCTCACTTCTGTCGAAATAAAGACAGGAGCAGAGAAGATAGAGGTGGAGAGGTGTTTGCTCTGCTCCACCTCGGCCCTCCATGGAGAGGGAGGAGGAGAAGGAGAAGGAGGTGAAGGAGGAGGAGGAGGAGGTGGAGAAGGTGGAGAAGGAGGCTGAACAGGAAGAGGAGGAGGTGGAGGTCGAGGAGGAGGAGGAGGAGGAAGAAGAGATGGAGGAGGAGGAAGAGGAGGCCCAGTCTATTATTGTAATCCGTGGTTGTGCCGCGTGACCTTTGGAGAGATGATTGTTTCTCCTTGAGGAAGGAGCTGAGCTCGGCCCCGTTTGATCCTGCTCACCTGACCTTTGTAAATTGGCTGTTGAGCATATCGTGACTCACCCATGAACCCCCGCAGGGCGAAGCACCGAGCAGCTCCGAGCAGCTCCAAGCAGCTCCAAGCAGCACGAAGCAGCATGGAGAAGCTCCACGCAGCATCACACAACACCAAGCAGCTCCACGCAGCTCCAAGCAGCTCCACGCAGCTCCACGCCCTACAGGTGTGCTCCGCGGAGCTGCTTCACCAGAGATAACAGAGCAAGCAAACGGCATGGTCACCTCTGGTCTGCAGGTAATGAGGTGCGGCGTCAGGCCGAGGAGAGGACGACCGAAGGCTGAGGAAGGCTGAGGAGGACTGAGGAGGACTGAGGAAGGCTTGGGGCGGCGGGGCGTTGCAGAGAGGAGGGCCTCTGCCACCGTCCGCCCGCCGCTCTAATTAACAGCTCAATCCTGGCAGGCGTGCAGACGGAGGGCGACGGCGGCGCAACCGGCTGTTACGGAGGAAATGTCAGAAAGATCCTCCTTAATCACTGACTGAGGCTCCTGCAACTTCTTCCTCCAAACATCTCCCTGCGCGGGTGTGCGCGTGTGTGTGTGTGTGTGTGTGTGTGTGTGTGTGTGTGTGTGTGTGTGTGTGTGTGTGTGTGTGTGTCCACTCTGGAGCTCCTCGGCTCCCTGAAGCTGCAGGCTTACGGTGGGAGGACGTTTCCCCGGATTAAAGGCATGATTTCATTAGCCGGGGCGGCTGCAGGGTTTGATTCCGGGGATTAAATCCTGCAGATTAGCGGCGGCGTCTCATTAACGTCTACCTTCTCTGGAAATGTCAGCGTCGGAGGCGTCCTCCTCACACCTGAGCAAATGTACGCGCCGTCGTTTAAGACCACCAATCGAGGGGGTCGCCCGGTCCCGCCCCCCCAACCAGGGCACCCGGTCCTGCCCCCCCCCCCCGCCTCCTGTTGAAGGTCGTGAGCGGCTCCCGCTACTCAATTTCCACTGAAATGATCTGAAAGTGCCCCCCCCCGTCCAGCGGCCTGTCCGGCCCACAGAGGCCCGGCCGGCTGTCAGTCACCCCCCCATGGAGTCTGGACCACGGAGAAGAAGGTGTGTGTGTGTGTGTGTGGGGGGGGGGGGGGGGGTGAAGGGGGGGCAGCTGACTTAATGAGCCAATTTCTCAGATAATAAGATTGGTGGATATGCTAATATTTCTACCTTTAGGAGATAATTATGATGTAGAAGATAGAATATTTTATCTAAAAGCGACAGCACGCTGGTCCCAAACCTATTTGTGATCTTTTTTTTTTCTCCTCACAGAGGGTCCGGGGGGTCCGGGTGGTCCGGGGGGTCCGGGGGGGGTGGTGGTGGTGGTGGTGGGGGGGGCGATGCTCGGCTTTGTGAGCGCGAGCGGTGGGACGGCGGCAGCAAAACAATGCCATCCGAGGCGTGATGCCTTGTGTTTTTGGGCTGAGCCTTTGATCAGGAGGAGCGTTTGACACGAGGAGAGGCAGGGGAGGCCGGGGAGGAAGAGGAGGAGGACGAGGAAGGCGAGGCAGGGGACTAACAGCCCTCATAAATATTTATCTCCTCACTGCCGGCTACAATCACTGGAACAAAGTAGATATCAAGTCGTCTTTATTGTTAATTGACCCAAAAGTATACTCTGGAAAACCGAACAACAAAAACATTGTTTGCTGCCGTCTCCCGTTGTCTCCTCCTCCTCCTCCTCCTCCTCCTCTTGGTCTCACGTGGTGAAAGTTCCTCCCTGTCCACCAGGAATCATGTGTAGTTGTTTAACTCGCGGACACAAACGGACCCCCGAGACCAGGTCACCTGCAGGTTAAACCGGGGGACGCGTTATTGAAATGAAGGCTGCGGTTCACATTCCACACAGCCAAGGGCAGAGGGGGGGTTTGAGTTGGTACGTGAGAAGCAGAGGTGAGGCGGGGGGGCGGGGGGGTCGCCTGCTGCCCCCCCGCCCTGTTTTACCATTTTAATTAGGGCATAACGAGCGCAATCATGTAATTAAGAGCTCAGCTGGACCAGAAAACAAGGTGGCCATTAGCCCCGGACGCCCAGGATTACCAGCAGCAGCTGCTGCGGCGCTGCACTGGATGTAATGCACACACACACACACACACACACACACACACACACACACACACACACACACACACACACACACACACACACACACACACACACACACACACACACACACACGCACACACTCTATCTGCTGCTAGAACTTCTGTTTTTGCAAATCTTAGCAGCCTGCAAAAATGTTTTGATGAAAAAAAAGAAGTTCTTAAAACAGCCAAGCAGCCCTGGGTTAAACTCTTTCTCTCTCTCTCTCTCTGTCTCACACACACACACACACACACACACACACACACACACACACACACACACACACACACACACACACGCCCACAGAGTGTGTGCTGGGGATCTCTGCAGTGACAGGTATCCCCCAGGTGTTTTTGTTTCACAGAAACACTTTACTTTCTTTGTTCCTAAAAAAAAAAAACCTGCAGCCTGAGAGTGACAGCACAGTGTCCTTTTTTTTTGTCAATACACACACACACACACACACACACACACACACTCAGGTTCCCGCATACAAATCTCTGCATCAGCCTGACGGATGCAAGCGACTCCATCCCCTCCTCTCAGTGAGCGCCACTGCCTTTGTGCCAAACACACACACGTACACACACGTACACACACACGCTGCCTAATAGAATTCATGTATATGTAAAGACGTCTCGCATCCTATTATGTACAATAAACCGGGCGCTTTATCCGCGGCTGCACCTGCTGAGTGGCACAATCTGCCAAACACACCCTTTTCCAAATCAAATTTATTTAGTTAGACCTCAATTCAGACCCACTCATGTAAGCCATCATGTCACACCCTGATCTGAATAACAGGAGCCGGCCGTCTAATTCATTTCATATTGGCGCCGCCGCCGCATCCGGCGCTCTGGCGGGCCCCGTATCAGTGAGTTGTCAATTGTCGTTGCGGCGCCACGACGCATCACAATGCAAACAAGGTTAGTTTTCAAACAGCTGATTTGAATACGCGCGACAAGGAAGCATATCAGGGGCGGCGCTGCTTCAATGGGCTTTGTACGGCTTCCAGGAGTGGCGAGGACCGGGGGGGGGGGGGGGGGGCAGGAAGGGGGAAGGGGGGGGGGTGATACCGGGCCGATAGCACCGGAGGAATGGCAGTTAATTTGAATATGGCACCTCCAGCCACAATGATTATTATCATCACCAAATCAGGGAAATAAATGAGAAGAGGGGCTCCAAAAATAGCGTGGAGAGCCTTTTGTGCGTGGCAGGTAGGCCCGGCGAGGGGGGGGTTCACCAGCTCATTATCCAGGCCTGGGCTGAGGGAGCCGTGGAGCCGGGGAGAAACCGCATTAATGTGACCACACACACTCACACACTCGCACGCTCACACACACTCCTCACCCCGGCTGCACGCCCGCTTTAATTTGACTGCCAGCGGGAGGTGATTTAGCCGCGGCGCTGTCACCTGCAATGAGGCCCGCAGACGGGCCGCGGAGGGGTGAAAACAGATTGGAACTAGTGATGCTTGAGACCTTTCCTCCCCTCCACCTCCACCCCCCCATCATCTTGTCATCTCTATCATTCTCCATTCCACCATAATAGCTCCTTTTGCTGCTAATAGGGATCTTTCAATCTCTTAATCTTTCTTTGGAAGGTTCTGCAGCCTTCATGTCCACTTCCTGGATTCCTCAGCGCATCCCCTCTGTCTTCCTGTCGTCCCGTCGTCTGGTCGTCCTGCCGTCCGGTTGTCCCGTCATCCTGTCGTCCGGTCGTCCCGTCATCCGGTCGTCCGGTCGTCCGGTTGTCTTGTCAACCCGTCGTCCCGTCGTCTGGTCGTCCCGTTGTCCCATCGTCTGGTCATCTGGTCATCTGGTCATCCGGTCGTCCTGCCGTCCGGTCGTCCGGTTGTCTTGTCAACCCGTCGTCCCGTCGTCTGGTCATCCGGTCGTCCTGCTGTCCTACCGTCCGGTCGTCCGGTCGTCCGGTCGTCCCGTCATCCCGTTGTCCCATCGCTCGTCGTCCTATTGTCCCGTTGTCCGGTCGTCCCGTCGTCCGGTCATCCCATCAACCCGTCGTCCCGTCGTCCCGTCATCCGGTCGTCCGGTCGTCCGGTCGTCCCGTCCCGTCCCGTCCCCGCAGGCCTCTCCACCCGTCTGCAGGCCTGCCGGTAAGTCATCCCGGTTTGATCCATGCGGCCCTGAGCTCTCGGCTCGCGGGAGAAATAACCAGCCGTTTTAATCGGACCCACCTCTCTGATTCATTACACATCCACGTGCATGTGCGTCGCGCGCACACATGCACACACACACAGACAAACAGCAAAAAAAAAAAAAAAAAAACCCTCACAGAGAGCTACCTTCACACAGTCACCTTCGTCTTTGGTGTCAAACGGCACTTAACATCGCTGTCATTCAGAGATATTCAGAGGAGAGCTGAAGGAGAGAACAAGAGCAGGGAACGGGGGTGGGGGGTATTTAGCCTGCAACTCATTTCTCATCACTTTCCCACGCCATCTATTAGTTCTCCACTTAGTCCTCTCTTCTACACCATCTGCTCTTATCTGTCTGCCGCCCTAAATGGGTTTCTCTGCGCCTCCACTCCGACTCCTCCGTGACATTTCCTCCTTCACGTCTTCCTCTTTTCTTTGCCGTCAAACCAGATGTGGGTTTTTCTTTTCTTTTCTTTTTTTCGGCGCGGCGAAGTTGAAGGTGAGAGCGTTCACAAATCAGCCGAGGAATGATTTGGCAGAGAGGGAGAGAGGTCTTCATTCCACTCTTAAATCTCAAAAGTGCTAAAAGTAGAGCGTCTGCAGCGAGGGAAAGGACGGAGCGGCACAAAGAGACGGAGGATGGAGGCGGTGACCCCAACACAGACGCCTCGCTCCGAAACCAGCCGGCGCCGGGCTCCCCTCGGGCTTCAGTCAATACCTTTACTGGAAATCACATCTCTTCATGGACGACACTCCTTGTTTTTGGAGGTAGTAGCAGAGCTGCGATGTGCACGCAAACACACACACACACACACACACACACACACACACAGAGTACTCGTCCCGTCATCAGTCCACCTTCAAGAAACTTCCTGTTTGAAATCGAGGATCCCAATTGGCCCAATAGCCGGTCTGGAATCACATTCTGGCCTTCAGACAGCTTCTCATCTCAGGTGTGTTCACCATCATGGGTCACACACATACACACACACACACACACACACACACACACACACACACACACACACCGCTTACCGCTTCTGCCGCGCAGCCAGAAGGTCCCTGGTTGGATTTCGACCAGAAGGCTTCCTATGTGGAGCCTTTCCTCTCCTTCCAGCTGGACCACAGGACACTTCTGCCGGGGATCGAACCTCCAACCTTCTGCTGGAGGGACCGACCGAGACACAGCCGCCCGTAAACATCCCACGACTGGGACCTTTACTAACTGCCATCGCTAACCTTGACATCATCTCGGCAAGTTTGCTAAGTTAGCACGTCTTTGTTGCTACGAGCTAACTCTCCACCCGTTAGCTGCCATTTAGCGGGTTTGGAGGCCAAAGCGAGACACACACCTTTAAAACACATGGTTTGCAGGCATCAGGATGCACAGCGGGCCCTCGGACGATCGCCTTCAAGTCGAACAGAGGTATCAGGAAGTGGAGCGAGGCCGGGGGGACGCCAACGTCCTCGGAGGAAAACAATGGAAAATCATCTATAGCCACGTGTTTGAGTAAAATCAACATTTTATTTCTATTCTTTGGATTCACAAATGACAACATAACCCTGACAACTCAAACATGAACGCACAAATGCCTGTCAATAGAAATATTAGACAAACTAATAATTGTGCAGCATATCTATCTATCTATATATATATATATATATATATACATATTGTCACCTTCTTTAGATAATTTTTTTTGACAAAATATGTTTCTGTCTAAATCAACTCGGTTTTCTATAAAACCTGAAAAATGACTGGCTGTAATTTTTAGGAAGGCACCAATGTAAACAGCACCTCAGCCGCTGCACCAATGTGAGTCTGTGCACTCCTACAAGAGTTCCGTGTGTAATCGGATTACTTTGTCATTGTCAGCTGTTATCTTTAATTATTAAAGCGATTCTGTGTTTTGCCTGAACGGATGAAACGAGTGCGTCTCCAGCTGGATGCTGGATGCAGGATGAGGAGCCCTCACATCCAAAAATCCTAACCCCCCTTCAACCTCCCCAGCGCTGCTCCCTCACCTCCTCCTCCTCCTCCTCCTCCACCTCCGCCTCCCCCGCTTTAAAGATTCCTGAAAGCAAAGCAAGGTGCGCGGTGACAGCGGGCTCTGGTGATTAAGTCCTTTCATTGGTTAATTAGCCCCCGCAGCAGTCGCACACAGGCGGAGCAAACAAGGACCGACTCACCAAGCGATCAAAGACTCAGCCTGTCAGGAGGCTCAAACACTCCGGTACCTGTGGGAAACACACACACACACACACACACACACGGTTGTACCTGTGGGACAGCCTCTCTTTCTGTGTCTCTCACACACACACACACACACACACACACATGCACTCGTACAGTCACCACACGGCGTACCTGTGGGAGATTTCCCCCGCGGCCCGTTTGAGAGTTGAAGATCTTCGGCGTCGTCTTGGCAGGGAGACGTTCAGACGAAGGGAATCAGAAGCATCGCCGTCACGTGTGCACGTGGGCGCGCGCGTATGCAAACACACTCCAAAAAAAAAAAAGAAAAGAAAGTTAATCACTGCCGAAGAGAGGGAGGATGAGGATGAAGGATGAAGAAGAAGTTTGACCTAATTGTGGGAGGATGATCAGGTTTGCGTGTCGGGGACGAGCGGACAACGAGACCACGTCGGCCGGGCGCTCCGGGTTCGCCGGAGGAGTCGGTCCTCCTCTTCTCCGTGACGTTCGCATTCTCCGCTCGGCCCTGGACGTCTTCTTTCACCTGCACAGAAACCAGCACAGCGTTCATGTGGAGACCATAAAGATATCTTATGTCTCCACGTGTCCATGGGATTGACAGGAGACCGGCCCGGGTCAAACCCCGCCTCCGACCAACGTCACCAACGATTGGTGGGACGGGGCACGGACGGCGTGGTTTAGCTTAGCTTAGCTAATCTCAAAAAACATCATTGCGTTGAATTCCAGGCGACCCCCAACACTTGTGCGTTGAATACGGCGACTCCGCTGCACGTACCTGCAAACACACTTATCTGTTTATCTTCTAGTCATGATCTTGGATTTTTGTCTTATATCTTTAACTTGTAGTTGCCGCTCTAGTTGTTCTGCCTTTTTCAAGACACCCTGGATCTGAGAGCTGCTATCTTCATTTTCTTTTTTTATTTGGAAACGGGGGCCCGGTCTGAAGATAATGATAGAAAGTATTCATTCATTCATTCAGTCTCTTAACAACTTATCCTGTGCTCATGGTGGGGGTGGGGGGGTGGGGGTGGGGGTGGGGGAGGCAGGGGGGGTGACCTTGTCCGCCGTTGGCCGATAGGCGTCTCCATCCACTTTTGGGGGCCCAGAGGAGAAGCCTTTGTACGGGCGGTAGAAGTCTGATCGCTAATCATTAATCCACACTTTATCCACCTGGACTGATCGACCGTTACAGACCGATCAGTCATTGTTAGAGAAACAACAACAACGGTAATCGTCATATCAACGTGTCTGTAACAATCAGACAGGGCGATGGAATAAATGCTCTCCGATTCCTTTCTCCGCCGGGTTTCCCGTCGTCACGGGAACAGTGTCCACAGTGACCTCTCCGCCCCCCCCCCCCTCGCCGTCGGGGACGAATAAGGTTTACTTTTCATTTCGTTCCCGCCCGATAATTGTCGTACGCTGGCGGCCGAGCATTCGGGGCTGGAAAAACTTAAAAACCGAATTTTGACAAATTCTGGATTATAATCACATTAGTCTGCAGGCCGCCGTAGGTCCTGGTACGTGCCTGCAGAGGGAGGCGCCGCAGAAGGGGGGGGTCTAATCTGCATCTCCGGCGTTAGATATCAGCCTCGGAGCCGGTGGCTGGCCCACAGCACTAAAGAACAGTAATGGTTCTAATTCCAATAAAGAGAAAATCCAAGGTCACAGTGTGAACTTCCTCCCCATCAGAAGACCACAAAGACTGGCTGGGAGAGTGCATAATATCCTCACAGCTATTTTTACCCTCAAATTAAAATCTATGACATGTTGAAATGACTGCAGTGTGCAAGAAGGGTATTCAAAGCAGACACTAATGGTGCTTATTAATGGCATGAATGAAGTCTTGACAGGTCGTGTGTCATTCTGCAGGCAATGCTCCGCTGGCATAATGGCTAATGTAAGTGGGGATAATTATATATATTATACCCTGTCTTATGGTATTTTGGCAGGAGTGTGAGGAGCCAGGCAGTTAGAGAGGAGAGTGAAAGCACTTGCTCTTTTTGAGACCAAGGTGTGTACGTGTGTGTGTGTGCGCGTGTGTGTGTGTATCGTCCCTATCCGGTCCGCAGGATGAATAATAGTAAGACAACAGCACCAAGCAGTGGTTGAAAAAGATGCTTGCACACACACACACACACACACACACACACGTGCAAATGGGACAAGCCATCGTATTTGTTTGGTTGGGTGTCGGGGCGCCGGCTGCACGCAGGCCTGCAGAGCAAACGCTGATGGATCCGTCCGTTTGCCGGATGCGTCGCTGTCAACGGGGGTGGGGGGGGGTGAAATATGGACGGCAACATTTAGCTAAAGGCCCGGGTTCGTCTCGGACGCCGACGGCGTCGGGGGGTTTATGTCAAAGTCCGAATCAAAGATGGCGGTCGAGGGAGGCGGGGGAGCGGCCGTCCGGAGAGGCGCCGGTCGGCGGCGCAGGTCAGCCGGGGACGGCTGTCGGCGGAGGGGCGGGGATGGAGACGGGGGCGGCGGGCGGCGGGCGGAGGGTGGAGGGTGGAGGGTGGAGGGAGGAGCCGGGGGCAGCGCTGGCTGACTGGATCTCCCAGGATCTCTCCTCCCTGTGAAGTTGGCAGCAGAGGCTGCACTAATTGGAGGCCCGGTGGTAAAAGCTGTTCATTAACGCCGCTGCCTCTCGGCCCCTCCCGCTCAAATACCTTGGCTCATTTATCCCTGTATTTACCCCCCCATCCCTGCACAGGACCCCGCTGCAGACTGGAGCCTGGGCGTGGGGGGGGCGGGGGGGGGAGAAAGGGTAACTTATGCTCAGTGGGAATTAACAAAGCACTTAGTAATTAAATCTAAATTGACATTCTGGTAATTAGCCTCTTGATTAGGAGCAATAACACAATTAGCCAACTAGTCTTTGCTAATTGTTAATTAGTATAAGCAAAGTTATTGTGTGTGTGAGAGGCGGGCATGTACGAGAACAAATGTTAATCCGAGCCTCCTCCTCGCCGCCCGGCTAGCGGGCAGCTTGACTTTCGCCCAGACGCCGTTTCGGAAGCGCCGCCCGCTAATTAGCTAAAAGTCTTATCCGGGATATCGTCGGCGCTGGCGCTTCTCCGCGCCTCCCTGCCTCCGCCCGCCGTCCCTCCTCCGCCCCGGCGAGGTGTCGCACGGGGCTGTTTGTTCTGAATAAAGATGTGACGTGGATTAAATACAATCATAAAGGCGGAGGAGGAGGAGGAGGAGGATAAATGTGGAGGAGATGTAATTCATCTGAGAGGTTCCGGTTTATGACGGAGGAGAACGAGCGGCCCGAGGACGGAGGGAGGGCGGACAGGACGGAGGTCTGGGAGCTTCCCAGGTGGGACGGCCGGGAAGGACCGGCGGGTTCGACACCACCTCAGCAAGTGAGCGGCACCTTTCTAACTGACCAGATGTTAAACACCACCTTTTCACACCAACCAGAAGCAAGTGAACACCACACTTCTGCACCAACCAGAGCGCCTGAACACCAGCCTCCACCCTGAACATCAGCCTCCATCCTGGACACCAGCTTCCACCCTGAACATCAGCCTCCATCAGAGGCGAGGAGCCTCTGGACAAACACACCGACCAGAAGCCATCCCAGGCTGAGGCACCTTCTCAGACCCAGCAGAAGCTACTGGGCGGAGAGAACGCTGCGAGCCACTTCATCCCTCACACTCGTGTGGAGCAACAGTAAACCTGGCTCAGTTCACGGGTACACACACACACACACACACACATACACACACACACACACACACACACACGGTGCACTGATAACCCCTTGCACACATGCACGTCCGGGCGGGAGGGTGTCCCCGGCTGAAGATTAGCCCCCCCCCCCGCCAAACACAAATATTTGGCGTCAGGATGAGCTCTCTCAGGACGCAACCGAACATGAAATTAACCGGGAAAGGTGGAGGTGCCGGCGGAGCTCCACCTGCCCCACCCGGGGGTGGGGGAGGGGCCGGGGCCGGGGAGGGGCCGGGGTGGGGGAGGGGCCGGGGCCGGGGCCGGGGAGGGGCCGGGGTGGGGGAGGGGCCGGGGCAGAGGCGGGGGGCGTTGAGCGCCACCCGAAACTCGAGGAGACGCTCGGAGTACATTTACACTCTCCATTTCTAGTAATGAAATTTTGAGATAGAACATAAAAGATGACAAAAAGTGTGTGTGGGTGGGCTGGGATGGGGGGTATGCGGGTGTGTGTGTGTGTGTGTGTGGGGTGGGGGGGGTGTCTCTCACCACGGCCCCTGCTGCGTCCCACCCACTGTGGCTCTAATTGGATCCTTATTACCAGGCCGGCCTCCGTCCCGGAGATGATGGATTCATACCACGCAGGATTCCATTAATCATCCCCTCTCCGGCCGTCGGCGGCGAGGAGAGGGCACATTCATTTCTCGCCGCGGCGAGCAGGCGGCCATGAATATTCATGGCAGGAAATTTGGGGTCAGGCCTAATAAGGGAAGTAATTTGTAATTTGTGCTGTTCCCGCTCAGGTCTTGTTCAGTAGGTTAACCTAAAGAACAGGCAGACACGTGCAAATGGGCAGCGGCGCGCACACACACACACACACACACACACACACACACACACACACACACACACACACTGGGGCTGGCATCCACGCTGTGCAGCCGCCATCTGGCTCCGCCTCGCCCGGCGCCCACAGGAGTCGTGCCCGGCCCCCGCCCTCCGCACGTCATAAGCCGGTGTATTTACGCGTCGTGTGATGAAGATGAAGGTCTCCTGCGAGGCTCGGCGACCTGCTGCTCCGCCGCCTCGCCTTCAAACTTCACTAACGTTTCATATTTCACCTGGTGGGGAGCGAGGCCCGGGAAGGAGACTTTGGGAAAAATCATTTTCTCCAAAACGCCACATCGGCGCGAGGCGCTCACCTGCGGCGGCGCCAACCCTTCCGGGGGAAGAAGCGCCTCCTCCACGGCTCGACCAAAAGCGCCCCCCTGAAAACGTGCCCACCTTGCATCGCTTAAAGTCACTTAATTAATAATTTATCAATATATTTGAAGTGATTAAAATTCATGACTGGAAAGTGTTTTTAAAGTAGTGCCCTGGAACCCCCAGGGTGTCCAATCAGTGCACGGCGTTCATTAGATCAGGAAGGAATAATTAATGGCACCTGAATGTTTAGTGGGGTCAGACAGTGGGGGCATGGGATGCCCATGCTTGTGCACGTGTGTGTGTGTGTGTGTGTGCTTGGCTCAGATATACACACCCCTCTGCTAGCAGCATCCCATAATTTTCCCTGCCTCCCTGTCATCACCTCCTTGTCATCACTGCCCTTCCTCTTTGTCGCCATCATCACCCTTTGTCTGAGACGCGAACAGCCATTAAGGACCCATGATTTAGACTGGATGTCAGAGACCTGTCACTCAAAGAGCGCCGACACACACACACACACACACACACACACACACAAACACACACACACACAAACACACACACACATACACGCACACACCACACACACATACGAGCATTCGCTCCACATGACAGCCTTAGTGTGCTCAATGTGATAGTTGTGGCGCGGTAACAAGTGTGTGTGTGTGTGTGTGTGTGTGTGTGTGTGTGACATAAATATACTGTATATTTCAAAGGCCAAGGAGAACAGCTGGAATTTACCCCGGCATAATGATTACGTAAAGAGTTCTATAAATGTAGTTATGAATTATTATTACTACTAGTCGTAGTAGTAGTAGTAGTAGTAGTAGTAGTTGTAGTAGTCGTAGTAGTAGTAGTAGTAGTAGTGGTAGTAGTACAAACAATAAGAATAATAACTTCAGCAATAATATTAATAATAGTTTGAATAAAAATGCCATAATTGTTGTTCTTATTAATGTTAAAAATACAATACTGTTGTGGTCATATTATTAGTAGTAGTGGTGATAATCATTTTTCTGACATATGTTTAGATCATGATAATAATAATAATCACAATAAAAATAATAAAATGATGAAAATGTTATAGTTGACATTTTTGGCTTTTATCATTATGAATGATAATATATTATATTTGCTGCTGTTGATTTTATAATCCCTGTTAGCATTATTGGTATCATTATAATTAGTGGTACATTTATTATTAATGTTGTTATTATTATAATTCTAATTATTATTATTATTATTATTATTATTATTATTCAAGTTGTGTTTTTAAGTGGAAAATGCTTGTATGTGTATCCTTCCAATATAGGACGTCTTTGCTTTAAAAGGGAAACAGTCGATGGAACAGTGGGGATCAATTGATATCTAACTGCATTCAGGTCACACACACACACACACACACACACACACACACACACACACACACACACACACACACACACACGGCAGTCCCAGGACAGAGGGCTCAGGTGAGAAGCTCAGCGGGTGGACGTTCTAACAGGTCAGGGCATCAATAATGGAACGCTCCGGGAGAGACCATTCTGCACGGCAGGCTTCGGCCCTCCGACGCCTCGGCCCTTTGATAGGCGGCTTCCGGTGTCTTTACCGCACGCGCACGCGGGCACGCGCACGGTCGCGTCACGCAAACAAACGTGCGCGAAGGCGTCGGTGTCCTTCCTGACTCTCCGTCGTGTCGGCCGGCCCGTGTTCCTCCAGCCTCTCATGTATAAAACATCTCGGTGGGTTTCACCCCGAGGTTGAGGAGCCCGGGGCCCCAGAGACCAACACGGTCTTTTAAAGATATGTGCTCACTTAATCACTGAAGAAAAGGGCCCCCGGAGCTAGCCTAATATTATAATTAATTAATTCCACCAAAAAGGGGTATTAAATTTCCTCCCTCTCAGGATGGCGGCTGAATACATTGACCTTTGTGGAAATCGCCCTCTAATTCCAATCCGGGTTTCCAGCCGTTTACAGACTAAACTTGTTTCTTTTTGCTCCTCAGCTAGACCGTGTGTGTGTGTAGGTGGGTGTATCACGGCGGAAGAGCCTTTATGTGTGTGTGTGTGTGTGTGTGTGAGAAAGTGCACAAGTGAGTGATCTTTTTTTTTTTTTTTTTTTTTATCTGAGCGCAGCAACACAGACGAGAAGAGAAAGTTTTCTTATTACCGGTGAGAGCGGCAGCCTAGCAGCAGCTAAGTCTCCGTCTATCTCCGGCGGGTCTCGGCGGTGCAGCGGCTCCCCGGTGTACGCCGGGTCTTCGGCAGCTCCGAGTGAAGTTCAGAGGGGTTAGGTGGTGCACTCAGGAGGACGGGGGGAGACAAAAGGAAGCGGCAGAGGGGGGTTAAGTAGGATTGGAACAGTGGCAGTTTTAAAACACAACTTTAAATCTCCACCTACGAGAGAGAGCGAGTAAGAGAGGGAGGGAGGAGGGGGAGGGAGGACAATGGCGTCATGCGGCGTGCCGCTATCTTCAGGTCTCTGAAAGGCGGCAGACGAGAGGATGAGAGCGAAAGAAGATTGAAGGAGGGCGTAAATGTGATAACAGCTGTAGGCTGTATAATCTGCGCTGCTTTTCAGGGAGGTATGCAAAAAAAAAAAAAAGAAGAGAAAGTCAAATCTTTGTGACTTTCAGATTGTCAGTTCACTCGCTCTCTCGGTGGCGAAGCCAAACAGAGGGGGATTTGCGAGATGGACGGATGAATGGATGAGTGGACGAGTTGGCAGATAGAGAAACAAACACAGCGCAAGAACAAATAGATGTGAGGGCTTATGGAGGCTGTGTGCCAGACCATTAGCCAGTCATCTTCACGCTCTCCCGCCCGCCAAGGGCAACCGCCGTCTTTGTCCCCAAGATCTGGAGGCGAGCGAACCCGGGGCTTTACGGGACGGCGGTTCCGTCATCTTCGCCGGGACCGACCCGATCAAAGATGGCCGCCCGTCGTCCCGGGAGATGACGGGCGGGGGGGGGGGAGAGACACCTGCGGCCCCCGACGACCGGCGCCGTCGGCCGGCCCGCCACCAGCCTTCGCCTTCGCCCTCGCCCTCGCCGCCGAGCGAGACCGGCGCTGTGGACCACTACCGCCCCCCTCAGGACGGCGCCGGCAGCTGCGCCCCGGCCCCGGGGAGAAACCGGGACGGCGCTTCAGCCTTCATCGCCAAGTGTCGTCTTCCTCGTGAACACGAAGGGAAGGAAAGGGTGGTCTCACCGGCCTCCTCGCCTCCCATCCCTCCACGCCGCCGCTAATGGCAGGGACATTATTCATCTCTCCGGCCAATTTGAGCCGCTCGTCTCCCCTGGAAGAGCTTCAGCAGAGGTCGGGGGCGAGGCGGCGGGGAGTATTAAATATGTAAAAGGGGAGATGGACAAAGGAGCGGAGGAATAAAGAGGCGCGGCGGCGGGAAGAAAGAGGACAGGGGCGCTCGGTGACAGCGGAGAATAAGGCGGTGGAGACAGGAGGGCCGTCTGAGGGCGGCGGCGGCGGCGGCGGCGGCGGTGACCTTTCAGATTCACACTCACGGGCAGAAAGACGTCTTGGGGAAAAAAAAAAAGAAGAGGCGGCGAACACCGGCGTTTCCTGGGAGAGGATTTCAGTCATCTTCATCAGAAGCTCCAGCAGGGACCCGGCCTGAGCGCACAAGCTATTAAAAGCCTCGGAGACGTCGCAGAGCCGCCGGTGATTGACGGTACCTTAATGGTGGGGGGGCGGGGGGGGTCAGAGAGTGACATCAGCAGGTTTTATTTCAAGGCAACACGTGGACCTTCTCCCAACTTCACAATGTCACTCAGGAAGTTTCCCCTCACCCCCTCCCACAAAAAAGGATAAATCCATCAAAAAGTCTCCCCTTCTTTCCCCCCCCTTCTTCTTCCTCTCCGCCCCCCCCTCATCTCCATTTTGATGTCTGTCTATTAGCAGAAGGTGAGGCCTCTCCTGCTCTCACATCCAGGGGCTAAATTAGCTCAATCAGCCCCCTTTCACCTCTCCTCCCTGGGCTTCCAGCTCGGTGACTAACTGTTCCCCTGAGAGAGGAGGAGGAGGAAGATGGGCTGAGGAGACAGAAGGGTAAAAAGTGAAATTGCTCGGAGAGAAGAATGAAGCCTCATTTGTCCAATAGGATCCGTCCGGAGCCGTGAGCGGAGCGACCACTTGACGCCTGCTGGACGCAAATCGCTGATTATTTTCTTTTCCCCGCGTTCCCCCTGCAGCCCCTTTGCAGGGTGCAGCGTCCCTCAAGTCAAAACCCGCATTAAGAGGCTAAACTGTCGGAAAACAAGATGATGCGTGTTTTTCCATCCGCGCGCACACACACGCACACACACACACACACACACACACACACACACAACGGCCACGCAAGACGCTGCCCGTGCGTGCCGACACCTCTTAAAGCGGTCCTTCATGTTTGATTTGTCCTGACCCCTGTCCTCCCCCCGCGCTCAACATCCACCCCAGTATCCGGGGAAGTGCAAGGCAGGCACTTCTGCGGCGGTAATGGCGGTGCGAGGGGCGGGGGAGGGGCGGGGGAGGGGGGGGCGGAAAGGTGTCGATCGGCGGGGCTATAAGATCTACTCTTTGCAGCTCTACAGGGATTTATTAGACGGGGAAGTACATTAGCATCATAAAGACCCTGGAGAATGGGCCTGTGGATGGGCTGCACACGTCAACGCTGCGCCGCAACACACTCTGCAGCCTCAGCCTCTGTGTGTGTGTGTGTGTGTGTGTGTGTGTGTGTGTGTGCAAGGGGGACATTACCCTTGTTTATGTCGGGGAGGACGGGGACACTGTGGATGCAGCTGTGGACTCTTGGAGACAGGAAGAGCTGTGGGAAGAAGACGGGAGAGGAGACGGAGCACAGAGGAGGTGGATGTGACGAGAGGACGTCCAGCTCCACCTCAGGATCTTCACTGGGACCCGTTTCTTGGACAACACATGATTTCTGCACCTCCAGACCCCCACAGCCCCTCCAGCCGCCCCAAAGTCCGACCTGAGCGGGTCGGCGTGGAGCGCCGCCCCCTGCTGGCCGAAGCAGTGCTGAAGGCACAGCCAGGCTGCAGACCTTGGGCGCCCCCTAGTGGGCAACTCGTGTAACAGAACCTAGCTGGAACAGAACTGACTGTCACACACACACACACACACACACACACACACACACACACACACACACACACACACACACACACACACACACACACACACACACACACACTCAGAGCCTCTGAATGGAAAGGTGATGTTCAGCATGGTGTCCTTCTCTGCTCCTACAGGATGACCTTTGAACTGTGAGGAGCTCTGTCTGCTTTTTACATGACACACACACACACACACACACACACACACACACACACACACACACACACACCCACACACATACACACACACACACACTCAGAGCCTCTGAATGGAAAGGTGATGTTCAGCATGGTGTCCTTCTCTGCTCCTACAGGATGACCTTTGAACTGTGAGGAGCTCTGTCTGCTTTTTCCATCACACACACACACACACACACACGCACACACACACACACACACACACACACACACACACACAATACACTCAGAGCCTCTGAATGGAAAGGTGATGTTCAGCATGGTGTCCTCTGCTCCTACAGAATGACCTTTGAACTGTGAGGAGCTCTGTCTGCTTTTTACATCACACACACACACACACACACACACACAAACACACACACAAAGACATGTACACACACACACACACACACACAGAGTTCTCCTAGTGTTCAGATCCCCCTGTGTGCTGCAGGTGAAGTGATTGGAGCACTTTGCTGGTTTCTGTGGTTTTTATTTTCAGATAGATTTCTCCCCAGGGTTTCCAATAAACATCTTCATTAACAAGTCCGTTTAAATAGAACCGCCGCCGCCGAAGGCGAGGAGACCTCGGGCCGCGTCCTCTTCCTCTTCCTCCTCCGGGAGGAAGGGGAGGTCGGAGGGGGTCTCGGCCTCCTCGCCGGCCGCGGAGGGAGGAAAGGCACAACTCCGGCGGATAAAGGGAAACGCACAGTCGGTCGAACGACACCATGGCAACCGAACTTCCACGGCTCAGAGTTTATACGAAGTCAATCGTCTGCCAGTCTCCATGGAAACCACAGGTAGGAAAAGAAAGAGGCATAACGAGAAAAAGAAACACTGACGTGTGACCAGAAGCACCGGTAAATTCAACGTGGATAAAATGGAAGATTTCAAATCTGCATATTTAAAGGTGAAGAAAAAAAAAAACAAAGAATCCCAGTCATATAAAAACATGGCATCACAAATGTACATCATCTCTGTGACGGCGGCGGAAGCGCCGACCCCCGGCTGCCGGGGAAACGCAAGCGCGACGCTTTCGAGCGGCTTCGTCCTCCAGCCGCGCAAAGTCCAGCCCTCCCGCAGCTCCGGGGAAGCCAGGCATAATTAGGAAAACAAACATTTCTTGGAATCAGAGAAGCACTATTGGTTTTCCTTTCCTTTATCGCCATGTGCTGATCCTAAGCCCCGCCCCCTCAGCTGCCGGCACGAACAGCGGCCATTACTTTTACCTCTTCGCTTGGGCGGGGGTGGGGTGGCTTCATGACACACCAATTTCAAAACCAGCGTGCGTGTGTGTGTGCGTGTGTGTGTGTGTGTGTGTGTGTGTGCGTGAGGGGCCGGACGTGTCCACGTCCACGTGCGAGCCTACCTGTGAGTCTCCTCGTGTTCCTGAGTATTTCCCGCCCCGACCCGGAGGTCTGGGCCGCACGCGCGGCGACCTTTGGGGGGTTTAGATGTTTGAGAAGGTGTGGACCTTTGGACAAGCAGGCACACAGAAGCAGATCTGACGGACGAGGAGTGTGAGGGACGTCGTTGCCGAGGCTGGACGAGACCTCGCCGCTCCTCCTGCCAGAAGAGGTGGACGTGAGCGGGAAAGAAGGAGTCCCATGACTCCATCTAACCATCTAATTAGCCGCCGGTTCTGCCACGAGTCCCGGATGGTCTCCGTGGAAACGGGCCAAGAGGGCCGTTCGACGCCCGACCCGGCGAGACGCCTCAGCCTGTGGTCAATGTTCAGACCGCTGGGCGGAGCTTCAAGCCTCTCACATTGAGTGGCGTGTGAGTGTGTGTCCGTGCGTGTGTGTGAGTGTGTGTGTGTGTCAACTGTGCTTTTGTTTTTTCTTCTTCTTCTCATTCTTAAGGCGGAGTGACTGAATAATAAAGGAGTGTGTGTTCAGGTTTGGTGCTTCGGTGTTTGATTCCTCCCTACTCTTTGTGCAATCTGTGTGTGTGTGTGTGTGTGTGTGTGTGTGTGTGTGTGTGTGTGTGTGCGTGTGCATCTACAGTATGTCCCCGTCCTCTATGCTGAAGCTGGATCTGCGGCTGGAGTCCACGGATGCTTCCGGGGACATGGCCGAGAGCAGGGGGTCGCCTCCGATGGGGGACAGGGGCTCGTCCATCAGGAAGCCCAGCTCTCCTCTCCTCCCCTGGACCTCCAGTCCGCCCAGGTCTCCCAGCCCGGACACGCCGTCGGAGAAGGCCTGCATCCCGTCGCAGAAGTCCAGCGACTGGCCAAAGTCGTACTGCTGGGAGCTGCCCACGGCCGGGAACTGGATGGGCGGCTGCGCCTGCAGGTGCTGGTGGAGCAGGGGGAGCTGCCTGGGCTGGGCCTGCTGGGCCTGCTGGGCCTGCTGGGCCGGCCCGGGGTGGAGGTGGGTCTGTGGGAGGAAGTGGTGCTGCTGGGCCGGAGGCGGCACCTGGTGCTGGTGCTGGTGCTGCTGGGCCTGCATCGGGGGGCGCGACAGGCTCTCCTCAGGGCTGGTCTCCTGCTTGATGTAGGGCGCCATCAGGTCCGCCGTGTTCAGCCCAGAAGGTGAAGTGCTGGGGAGGCCGTGCAGGTGCGCCTGCATCTCCAGCTCCTGGGGACGGCGGGGACAGCGTCAGCCAGAACCAACGCCGCCGCCGCCGGACCTCCGGCGCCGGCTCTTACCTGGATGCGGAGCAACAACTGCTTGTTTGCCATCTCCATCCTCTTGAAGTTGTTCTCCACCTCCCTCGTCCGCTGCACGTCCTTCTGCATGCGCTTGATGTACTCCACCGACGCCCGCAGGATGGTGCCCTTGTTCCAGCGCACGTCGCTGCGCAGCCCGCCAGGGGAACCGGGTGAACCGGACACAGTCACACGTGAGGAGAGCGTGGTAGAACACATCCGACAAGAACCCAGAAACACGAAGACACTCACAGGTCGTTGGTTTTGGGAATCATGGTGCCCAACTCCTTGATCCGGTCGTTGATGTTGAACCTCCGTCTCCTCTCGACTGTGGGGGGGGCGGGAGATGGAAGGAGAGGAGAGAGGAGAGGTGAGGAGATCACCAGCTGCAGAGGACGTGTGCAGACGACACACACACGTAAACACACACACACACACACACACACACACAGGCAATCAAGCTTTAAATGCCAGAGCAGCAGAAAAGTGGTGGTTATCCATCCACCCACCAGTTGCACTATGTCAGCTAAATCAGCAGGCTGTATAAAACATTTTGCAAGGGTCAGATTATGGTGCACACGTGTGTGTGTGTGTGTGTGTGTGTGTGTGTGTGTGTGATCAAAGGTCAAGTCAAGTTTGGAAGCACCCTTGAAGCGGTGTGTATCGGGCAGAGAGGTAAAAGGGGGTACTGACTCAGGTTGTGGTTATCTTTCTTCTGCCTCTCCTTGGCCAGAGCACGGGCTTCTGCGTCTTTGCAAAAACAAAAAGGAATCAACAAACGACGGAGCAGCGTGGCCTCGCACAGCCACAGCTGACCCCGTGCAGGAGCCCTGTGGAGAAACAAGACTGCGGGACGTGAAGGACGGGGCGAACGTCCGCCGGCAGGAGGGACTTCGCACCTGACAGCTCCCGTTTGATGGTCAGGTTGGCGGGGCAGGAGTTGCTGGTCATGGCGATGGCTGGCACCTTCATCCCGGGACCCGTGTACACGTCCAGGTGGCTGTTGGACAGGGGGAGCTGGAGACACACACACACACACACACACACACACACACACACACACACACACACACACACACACACACACAGGTCAGGAAGACGTCTGACACTTGAAGTGTTCAGGTGCTAAACACCAAAGAAGCGTCCTCCATCTTTTCTGTATTTTTTTCTGTGGCTCTGAATGAACTACAGGGAAAGCAAACAGCACGCTAACGCTAAGGAGTCACCTGACGCGGTGAACGGCTCCTTTACAGCGCCGTCATCCTTGGCCACCGTTTTTATGAAGCCAGCGTTAGCGTTTAGTGCGCTGTAAAAGCGTGGTTTCACACCTGAGCGTCCCCGGCCAGCGCAGCAATGATTGACTATCACTTTATCTACGGCAGCTTATCTGCCTTTACGGCCTCCTTCGCCGCTCCGCCGCCGCCGGACCCTCGCCGAGAGGTCGCCGTGACTTCTGAGCGAAAAAAGACTGCGCTCGCGCTTCGAGCGGACTGCGGTTGTGCCGCCGTGCGACGCCTCTGCCCGAGGTCGGCCTGAGACCGGATCTCCCTCCCTGATACCACGGCCGAAATTGAGGCTGGTAATGAGCCTGAAAGATAAAGATTCAAAGGGAAGAGATATCTTATCTGCCGGCTACTGTGAGACACACACACACACACACACACACACACCTCGCCGGTGTCACTTCTGTGTGTAAATTATATTCTCCGTACATAAACTAGCGGTGTAACAGCATCAGCGTACTCCAGAGATAAACCTTCCCAGGGACGTCCCGCCGTTTATCTCCTCGCTGCTTCCTGCAGATCCACCACACATCCAGATCTCCGGACGCTCCGGAGGAGAAGCAGATAAACACAGACGGCGCTCACTCAAAGAAGCCCTAATTCACGCCGCGTGCTCGAGTGCCGCACACACACACACACACACACACACACACTCTCATAAACCCCTCACTGAATCCAAGGGAAAAGAAAAGGCAGGCATGACTGGGACTACGGCCCCAGTGAAAATGCCCACACATACACATGCACATGTATGCATGTATGCACACATGCATGCACACACACACACACGCACACACGCCCACACACACCAACACACACACAGTTCACTTGTGCCTGGTATTTACTGGTTGTTCCCGGCTTTTACTAAACTATGAAATTCCAAGGATTCCAAGGAGTTTGCCACTCTAATCCCCGTCAGGATTAACCCGCCAGCGCCGCCGACCGGCCCCGACGCCGGGAATCAGACTTTGATTTTCCTCTTTCTTTTATTTTCTTCACGCAACACACCTCCATCTGCCCGTCAAACAGAGGAGCTCTCAGGCGATCCTCCAGCTGATCAGCCCCGGAATCTAATCAATCAATGTGTGCGTCTCGATTAGCCTCGCAGACAGAGAGGGGACGCGGACAAACACGCCGCCATTGAAGCAATCAAACTACTGACGACACGCTATCACACCGGGGAGATCTAATGGTGTCTATCTAACTCACACACACACACACACACACACACACACACACACACACACAGAGCCGGTGAAGTCAGTAGAACAACCGTAGAAAGAGTGAGTGCCAGGTCTCTGTGAGCGATCAGTCCCGAAAACAAGGCTTCCACATCGTTGTCCTCACACCCTGTCACAGCAACACACACACACATACACACACACACACACACACACACACACACAGACACACTCACATCCTCGTGTGGCTCATTTAATAATCAGAGACCCGAGGCTTGGAGTTAGAGACGCGGCGTCCGCACACAGCGGGTCGGCCCGTCCGCCCGGAGCTCACCAGCTGAATCTGTTCTCCTTCGATAACTTCCACGATGGCGAAGGTCTTGCTCATCTCCTTCATCCTCGGCCCCGAGGCCAGGGCTCCTCGCTGCTCGCCGCTCCCTCGGGAAATCCCGGCCCGGTTCCCCCGGGGACTGACCTCAGCGCCGCCGGCCCCGCCTGCGTTCTACCTCCTCCGCCGGCCGCCAGGCAGCAGTGAACTTTCCCCTATCTGGACTTTCAGCCTGTTTTCCCCCTTGCACAAATTGCCCTCATCCCCCTTTCCCCTCCTCCCTCCTTTCACCTCCTCCCCCCCTTCCTTCCTTCTCCCCCTCCCTCCGTCCAAACGTCTTGTAAACAAGTTGAACTCTAACTGTCGGCGGTTTAATTGTTAATTTTCGGAGTCGGATTCGCACGCGCTGCGCTCAGATCCCCTTCCCGGGCTGCGACTCTGTCCCGAGCTTGAGTGGATCTATTTGAGGACCGTGTTCTTAAATATACATAAATATATATACGTTCAGAGGAATCTCGAACGCTCGGTGCATCGTTTTAGTTTTCCGAGATCTGAGCCGTCGCTCGGCGGATGATTTGATTCACGGTCAGTTAAGAGAGAGCGGGACGAGTGTTCCACACCCACGTGGACGTTTAAAGATGGGGCCACGCACCACCCGCCGCTAGCGAGCCCACAGAAAATCACAGAGTGTGTGTGTGTGTGTGTGTGGTGGCCCGGTCCCGGTCATGTGGGTGAGACGCTGCGACGGAGAGCGCCGTCCGTGAGAAGGCGGGAGACATTCACGGGGATTCGGGGCGGCGGACGGCGGGAACGTGGACGGACGAAGAAGAGTCCGTCAGGGACGGTTTGATGGGTTTAGAAAGAGGAGCGGCTTCACTCGGGTCATAAATGGAATTTAGGCAGAGTGTCTCAATGTTACATTTAGCATAGCATTGTAGCTCTGAGTGTGGGGCCAGTAAGTTAAGGACAGAGAAGCAGATGGAAAACCATCCCAACCTCCTCCAACCATCTCCTCCTCCACCAACGCCTGCATCTTCATCTCATCTTCAAAGTACTTCTTAAAAACCTCATAAAAACACTGGATTTGTTTACATTCGCAACATTATTTGTAACTTATTGCCTATATTTTTCATCTGGGACGGATCATAGCGCCGGAATGGGTCCATTTGATTTGACGCACAGCGGCTGAGAGCCGGCGCCGCCGTGCACGGAAGGATGCGTTGCCGTCGGCCGTCTCACCGTGTTGGGCATCTGGACGGGGTCCAAGTACGCCTGGATGTCGTCGTAACTGGACTGCATGCTGATGATGTCGTCGATCACCTCGTCCATCTGGAAACACACGACAGGGTCACGACCCCGGCCCGCATCGCTACGCCCGAGGTGCATTTTTATTATTCCCACCACATCCTCCCCTGGAGCGCAGGTGCACGGAGGACGCGGGACGGAGGCGTCTCGGACGCCGCCTGCGCCCGTTCTCCCCGAGGCCGGCGGCGCGAGGAAGAGTCGCTGGTCAAAGTCTGGCGGGCTCAAAGGGCCCCTGGCAGCCGGCCGCCGCGCTGTAACCCATTAAGCGGTAATTACTGCTGCCGGGCCATAATGGCCCGTTTAAAGAGCGATGATGGCGCCGGCCGTGTGGCGGTTAGTCAGCAGGTCCGCGGCGCTGCGTCCGGCCAAGAGGGGGGGGGGGGGGGGGACGAGATCCTTATCGCGCCCTCGTAAAACACGGAGATGCCGGCGTGCCGGGGGTTATATTCAATCCTCATGATCTTTTACGTGCGCGTGGGCGGTCTTGTGTCCTGCGGAGAAGACGTGGACGGGTTTATCTGCGAGCACCTCCTTCTCGTGGCTGGAGCCGATGTTCAGCATGGCCATGGGGCTGTTGGGGGCGCTGCTGCCCGACATCAGCTGCTCCGTGCGCACGTGCGGGGACTGCAGGGGCGGGGGCGCCGACGAAGAGCCGCCCGAGTGGACGGCGGCGGGGGGCGAGGGCGGTATCGGCCCGGCGACGGCGTGGACCATCTGGAAACATGATGGGGAAACGGGGGTTTGGGTCAGGGGTCGGGTCGAGGCTGAACCGGCAGGAACCCGGACGGAGGACCGGCGCCTACCTGCTTGGTGGCGAAGGTGGTGGACAGGTACTCCTTCACCTGCTGCCGCCGAGACTGACGGATGTGGTAGTCGGTGGGGTTTTCGAGGTGGGTCTGCACCTGGTCGGGGAGAGGAGGCATTGAAGGAGCTCCGGGGTTGTCTTTCTGTCTCGGGCGGCGACCTGATGGGAATCAGGAGGAGGGAACCCTGACCCGCGGAGCTGAAAGTGGATCCTGAGGGATCAGTTTGAGATGAAGATCTCTGAGCTCCTTCCGGACGTTCTCTGTGGAGATCTGACTCCTGTGTTTATCTCCTCTGTCTAAAGTCAAACCCGTGATCAAACGTGACCGAACTCGAACGGGTTTATATTCATTTTTTCAAATTCATCCATTCATCCTTCATCCGCCCCGGTCGCTGCGCACCCAGGCCCGTGCGGGGCTGCGGCCTGTCCCCGCTCTGATTGGCTGAGAGGCGGGTTCACCTGGACCAATCACAGGGCCTCATTTAGAGACATTCACACATCTGAAAGACACCGAACCCCCGAGGCTCCTGATGGCGGGCGATCAGTGAAGACCTTTCGCATGGAGGTACATCCAGTCAGAAGCATCTTCTCCACTCCACCACGGTGGTGGAGAACCCTGTGGAGAACCACATCGTCCACCATCTCCAATGCCTCTTTCCTGCTTTACAGGGTTCGTAGGCCATGCATTTACAGAGGGGTGGAGGGTCAGAAGCTGATCCTCTGACCCACTGGAGCAGTGACCTGAAGACCTTCACATCCAAAGGCTGAAGCTCAACAGAAGATGGCCTCCCTCCATTACAACCAACCACACTCCTTCCCTGCACCTTCAGCTGGAAGCCCCGGTGGACACGCCCCTGAACCTCTGCTTGTCACACACACACACACACACACACACACACACACACACACACACACACACACACACACACACACACACACACACACACACACACACACACACACACACACACACACACACAGCAGCTGGAGACAAGGACAAGCAGGTATCTCTGGAATTGTTCAGAACGTCAGTCTGGTGTTATCTACCTGGCTCGTGTCTGTTGTCAGCGCTCCTTTATCTTCTCATCTTCTCACCCTCCGCTGTCCTACCTGTTTACTGCTCCACCACATTCTTCTTTTCTTCCTCCACCGCTGCCTTTTGCAAATCTGTGCCGGTGGTTTCCTCAGAACGCTGGCGAGCGTGAAGAACCCACCAAAGAACGTCCGGCGATCGAGATCCGACAACACGTTCTACAGATCTAGTTTCGCCATCTCCTCTCTGGTCTCCTGGACCTCTGACCTCAGCATCCTTCTACCCACCATCCCTGCTCTGTCCATGCCAAACCATCTCACTCTGACTTGACCTCCAGAACATCTAACACGTGTTGTACCTCCATGTGTCTGTGGGGGTTTCACGTGATCCAGGTTCCTCACACAGCCCCAACCCATGCAGGAGGTCCACTGGAGCCCCTCAATGAGACGTCAGGCCGTGTGATGGATCCGTGGCCGGTCCGGGGGAACCCCGCCTCTGGCCTGCACCCCGCCACCCTCAGAGCAGCAGGGATGGCGAGCGAAAGACTGAATGCTGCCTGAAGCAGTCTGTGATGAAACACCGCCTGATGTTTGGACACAAGGTGCTCCAGAGTCCATCACTCCTTCCTTCACCTCTCCCGAACCCCACGGGGAGCTCGGACCGCTCGGGGACGATGTTTGCGAAGACGTCGGGGCGTCTTCGACGCCGTTTTTGCAACCGCTCGACGGCCGCATTAGGTTTGGAGTCGGCGTGGTCCCTTTGGGGAACCGCGGTGACACTAGACCTGGAGGAATCACCCAATCACCTGATCAGTTCATCTAACTAAGCCCTTCCTCAGCTGTAGCTGGGGTTGCCATGGCAACGCCAACCCCGCCGTTCCCACTGAAGAAGAGGAGGCAGCGAGAGCGACCTTGTGGAGCCGTCAAAGCCGCAACTGCTCGCGTCGCAAGCGGAAAACCAGCTTGCGTTCTGAAAATGCTGGGAAATATGGCGGGAAAAACGGCGAGCCACACGCTTCCCTTCCCTGATCCCCCGCTGGGAACATCTGCTCCAGGTGTCAAAACATGACCTTTAATACTCTGGACCGTTTACTTTTTATATAAATGGCAAAAAAACATTTCCCGCGAACGTCGCCATCGTTGTTGACGTTGCAGTGCATTCTGGACAACAACATCAAACTGTTGCTTCACGTCTTCTGTTCAGCCTGTTTCAATCTGAAGCCAAAGGCACTGACGGCGAGATCCACGTGCACGAGGAGCTCCACGTGCCCTTGAGAGCGAGGAGGACGCTGGATGAAGAGGTTCTGCACACTCTGGAGCCACGTCATGTTTGATAAATGTTGTTCACGTTCCACTTAGAGCAGGTGTTTACATCCCAGAAGACCCTCCAGGGGGTTCCATCCCTGAGCTCCTCCCTTCTGGTCTCCAGCGCACCCCACTGACGCCGTGCACGCAGAACGCATTGCACAGGTGAAACCCTGGCGGCCTCCGTAGGAGCAACAGGTAAACAGTAGGAGTTTTCACGCGTACAAACCCGTGAATGGAAGCAGAACGGGACAAGAACGGGATGTTTAGGCTAAGATGAGCTAATGGGGGTTCCTTCAAACACCTCCCGGCGTATGGCTGGATACCTGGGTGGACCTTCATGACCCCCTCCAGCTTCATCATCACACGTGGCACAACAACTGACCTTGAGCACCTCCACTGGCACCTGCATGCTTTGGTAGGTCTGCGGCGTGCTAATGGCGGGCGTTGGCACCGGCGGCCCGGCCAAACGCTGCTGCATGTAATGCAAGCCTGCATTCTGCTGCTGCTGCTGCTGCTGCTGCCGCTCGCGCTGCTCCTCCTGCTGCAGCTGGTCCCGCATGAGCTGAGGAGGCGCACACACACACACACACACACACACACACACACACACACACACACACACACACACACACACACCATTACCGTCAGTATAGGTACAGTACCAACGCCATGATAGCATGGAAAGTGAAATCTACAGCCACGTATGGGGCCGAGGGAGCGGCGTCTGCTGGTGTTTTACCTGCATCCGCAGGCCAATGCGTGAGGCCATGGCCGGCGGGCGGGGGGGCAGGGGAGGGCGAGCCGACGTCAATGTGGCGCAGTCCAGTCCGAGAGCTGGAGGAGGCTGCCGGGAAGGACGGAAGGGACGGGAAAAGAGAAGGTTTAGAGGGACGGAGGAGGAAAACCACAGCTGCAAACTCCCACGGAAAGGTTCCCCTGGTTTTACAGGATGTCGTTGTCGTTTGACACGTCGGTAAAACACAAAGCAAAGTGTGAGTCACTGGAACTTTCTGAAAGCTCCTGCGGAGAAAACAGACGTTCAGAGAGCCTCGTCCTCCATGTTTACATGGCGTTATCAGGATAACAGCTGAGATGATTTGAGGTCCATGTGTGTTCATGGAGGTCCTCATCCATGTTCAGCTCCTCCTCGCTGACAGCAAAGCCCTGCTTGGAGGCCCACAGGAGGCCTTCTTGTGTGGAAGTGTTAGCGTGGGGTTCCTCAGGGTTCAAACAGACCAAACACATGCAGGAGGTTCAGTGGAGACCCTGCATTGTCCAGACGTGTGGATGAATGAGTGTGTGTGTGTGTGTGTGTGTGTGTGTGTGTGTGTGTGTGTGCGTCCCTTTGACGTTTTTTCCATCGGTAAAATGGATGTTTAAGGGGTCATTAACATGACAGCTAGCTAAACCAAGAACCCTCAGGCTGGGTCAGGTTAAAGCACCCCACGTTCACAGACGCATATGTCCTGCCGGGTCCTGCCGGGTCCATTCAGGTCCATTCAGGTCCGGTTGGGTCCAGTAGGGTCCATTCAGGTCCGGTCGGGTCCAGTCGGGTCCTGTCCGGGGTGCAGCCTGGGTCTCGGTGTGAGACCCCCCTGCTATCGCTTCCCTTCATGGGCTGAATTTTGGGTCATGTGGACGTCATGTGCTCTTGTTTTTCTGCGCTCCATCACGTGCTCGCAGAGGATGGTGGGGGAACACCCTCACCGCTTGACATCACCCCCTCCCATTTTCTCTCTTCCCCACACACACACACACACACACACATACATGAGCTCCTAGGGAAGTCCCAAGGCTAACAGTTCCCCTTTTGCAATGATGGGCAGTAAAAAAACATAATGACTAAGCTTGACCGGACAGAAGGTGTGCCTGGAAGCTGCCGGAGATTCGTTTTGTTCCCCTGCCCGCCTCCAGCCGGCCGGCCGGTAAAAAGAAACGCCCGGGCGACCAATCAGGAGAGGCCTCGGTCTGTATATGGTCATGAAGACGGGAGAAACAGAGGGGAAAGACGGAGGGAGCGGGAGAGAAAAGCTCATTGTCCGTGAGGTACAATAAGAAGGGCAGCTCCTATTGAGGAGGACTGAGGCTGCCTGTTGTCCAAAGTGTACATTTCAGGAGCGAGGGGGCACACACTGCACGCTTTGTGCCGTCGCAGAGCCCACATGAAACACACACAGAAAGGGAAACACACATTCGGACACAAACGTGTTCCAGATCTGGGAGTGCCACGGCCCTTCTGGACACCGAGCGCGCTCACAAGCAAGTGAGCGACCTTGAGGAAACGCGGACGCCACTTAGTTGTGAGCGACCTTGAGGAAACGTGGACGCCCTCGGACCACCGGAGGCTTCGCACGCGGGTCGTCCCGACAGCGCGGCGGCTGATGCACAACCATCTGCAGAGGCGTGCCGGGAAAGGGAAACGCCACGCCATTGGTGTGCACGGCTCAGAAGGTTTCAGCGGCGCGCTGCCCGTTCTGCCCCGCCTCTAGGTCTTGAAATTTGAGGGAAACGGCGTGATGGACTGACTGGATTGAGTCCAGCGACCTGCGGAGGAGCCGCCCGGCAGCCGTCACAAAAACATGACATTCACTCTTTCACTTTGGCCCATCGTCCTACATTCACTCCAGAAACCTTCACCAGCCACTGCAAAGCTAAGCTCCCGCTGATGTTTACAGTGGCGTTTATGATGGGATGTGCACGGCGCCGCGCGCCGCCAGCGCTTCCTGCTCCGGTACGGTGACACACTGATGCCGGGCAGCATCGGCTCCCACGCGGCTCCTCCTCCCGCCTGGCGAGCGCCGGTCCGCACAGGCGTCCGTGACGCGGAGCGGCACAGCGCCGCCATTGTTCCCGCGGTGCCTTGTGATGTCACGGCCCCTTCACTTCTGACACCGCCAGCCGGCGGGTGGGCGCCGAGCAGAGGAAGTCCAGGTCAGAGGTCGGCGCTGGACCTCGGCCACCCGTGAGTCACAGGCAGGAGTGGCTACAGCTGGTGCTCGCCGGGCGGAGCTCCGCCGCCATCAGAAGACTGGCGGCAGGTATATTGTGACGGCTGCTTTGGCTCCGTGCGCTCGGGGGCATCGATCAATTCACGCGCACAGTGCACCCCTGCGTGCACCCCTACGTGCACCCCTGCGTGCACCCCTGCGTGCACCCCTACGTGCACCCCTGCGTGCACCCCTGCGTGCACTTGGGGGCAGTGTGGCGCCTTGACACCTGCGCCCAGAAACATGGCGTCAAGCCGTGGCGCGTGTATTTTTAGACGTGACCGTGCACCGCCAAGGAGAGGCTTTGGAATAAGGCTGGACCCGGGCCGGGCGCACGCACGCACGCACGCACGCACGCACGCACGCACAGACGTGCGCTCTCACAACAAAGCACGGGGCCGGACGTGCAGCCATCCGGAGCCGCATGAATCTAAATCGAAGGAGATGATTTATTACCGGTTTGGAAACAAAAAGGGGGGGGTGAAACACTAAAATAGATGTTATCACTGTTTCACTCAAGGTCGAAAAAGTGCACGCGCATTTTCTCAAGCGCCCGTGAGTTTGAACCGCCGGCGCCGGCGGCTCGCAACCCACTTCCAACACTTCACCAGATTGAGGCTCCAGACTCGGGGGGGGGGGATCATGTTTCCTAAAAAGCTCAGTGGCAAAAGATCCAGTGCTTCAGAAAAGTTGCAAACTGCACCACACACACACACACACACACACACACACACAGCCTTCCTGCATTCAGCTAACTATCCGACTGCTCTAATGACTCTTAAGACTAAAATAACCTCTCTAGCTTTCTGTTCTCCTTTTCAGGAGCAGTTCGTTCCCCCGGTGCACGCCGTGTTTCTTGCATTGTTATATTTGGAGTGTGTGTGTGCACGCAAAGGATTCTGGGTCGACGGGGGGGTGGAGGGGAGCGACAGGTGGGCCCGGGGACGATTTTGGTCTTTGATTTGATCAAAAATTTTTCACCACACTAAGTAACGCTGGAAGGATTGGGTAAGAGCACACACACACACACACACACACAGTTGCATCCCCCAGGAGACGAGAATACACCGACGGGCCAATGTGGACGTGCAGACACACAGACGGGCGCCCAGATCAGGTTCAGACAAACATTATCTGGTGTTCTGCTGGGCTGCAGCTGCTTTGGCTATAAAAACGTTTTTGTGCCATGTCACATCTGTAATGTAATGTCATTGCACACACACACACACACACACACACGCACACAGCAGCTATTACCTGTTTGAGAGGGGAAATAGAATCTGCGGTGTTCAGAGAGAGGAAAACACCGGGCGCCGCACTGCTGGTCACATGTCTGGCCGCCGCCGAGAGCGAAGGGCGATCTGGGGGTGGAGGTCAGAGGGCAGACGTGGACCCCGGAGGTGGAGACAAAGAGAGGACACCTTTATGAACACCTGAAACACATGAATGAAACGATGCTTTCGACAGGTTTGACAAACGAGGTGCAAATGCGGCCTTTTTCTTCGAAAGGCGGCGTCTCGATCGGAGAACAGGAAGGAGAAAGAAAAGACAGGATCAGCTGAGGTTTGGGCCGTGAAGGACGGAACGCCGTCCACACGTCCGACGCAGACCTCCGTCTTTTCCATCCACACCTGGGCTCTAACACCTTCCCGTCCCCCCAAGCGTTTGGTGTGAGTGGTTGCCGGCCAGGTCGCATGGCGCTGCGGGCCGCGCGCGCCGCGGTGCAAACATGAAAAACACAAACCGGGTCTTGAGAAATCCTGGACCGAACGGTTAGCTTAGCGACCGACCGACCGACCGGGAGAAGGTCATCTGAGCCGTTCGGCGCGTCTCGTAGCGCTGGTTTGTGGAGTGGGCCGCCAAGGAGCCGGCGGCGTCCGAGCGGTGAACCGGCGGCGCCGTGGACGATAAGCCGGCATCATCAGTAAAACCCAAACACCATATCACTTCCCCTTTCCCTCCATCTGATTTTCACAACTACTTGTTCTGCCAATGATGAAGCAACTTCCCCCACAGGCGGAGAATAAATCCACTATTTCAGCTCAATTCCGAGATTTCTGCGGCGGCCGTCCCCCGCCGCGCGCAATGCAACCAAACTGGTCCGACGCTGAATTATTCCGAAAACATAGTAACACTTGCACGCAGGTATTCGCTGGCAGATGGCGAGATAGACATTAGGTCGACCTGTTGCGATGCACAAATAGTTTATCGCATGAGACAGCGTTGCCACACACACACAGACACACACTCTCATAACACCTGCCTCTGAAAATGCTGGCCGGCCTTAGCGAGGGCGGCCTTAGCAAACCGCTCGTCCTCCCCGAAGCTTCACGTGCTCACCGGTGATGACGCTGCAGAAACATTCGGTCGTGACTAAGACCCTAATCTTAGCCGCCGCGGGGGCGAGGGCCGGCGCCGGGATGCACTCGCACGCAAAAAAGTTGTGACGTCGGAGTCTTACCGACGAGCCGGCCGCTATCCCAGCGAGGACGCGCCGCGTCCCGGTGAAATGTGCTCCTCCACGTGCGCTCTGACGGGCGCTTTGCTGACTGAGCCCGAGGAACTACAGCATACATATGCCATCTCATGGGTGACGCCACTCCTCCCGGCGTTAGTCACTATTAGTCACCTTCCTCCCTCTCTCTAAATACCAGCTCAGCTTCCTCCCTTCCCCTCCGACTCTCCTCCTCTTCCTCTAAATTAGCCTGAAAGCCGTCGTCTGAGGCAGCAACAAGGAGGTCCTGTGTCTGCAAACACATCTCTGAATGTCCTCTCTCTCTCTCTCTCTCTCTCTCTCTCTCTCTCTCTCTCTCTCTCTCTCTCTCTCTCTCTCTCTCTCTTCTCTCTCTCTCTCTCTCTCTCGTCTCTCTCTCTCTCTCTCTCATCTCTCTCTCTCTCTCTCTCTCTCTCTCTCTCTCTCTCTCTCTCTCTCTCTCTCTCTCTCTCCTTCCTCTCTCCTCTCTCCTCTCTCTCTCTCCTCGTGGAACTCCTCCCTCCTTCCCCTCGTCCTCGCTGTCGTAGAGTTTGCGTACGCATGTAGCGGCGCCACACTTCACCTGTCACCTCACACACACTCCTAGATTTTTGTCGTCCAACCGCACTAAAGTAACAGGTGCCAGGAGAGTCCAGGGTTTTGACGACGGTGTTCGGCGTGGACCACCAGAGCGCCTCCTCGCTTCGGGAACAGGATTTACTAACAAACGTCAAACGTGGCAGAATTTATGCCGCAGGTCTGACGGCCGCAGGTGCCGCCATGAAAGGTGTTTCAGAAAGGCGTGGGGCGGAGGAAACTCGCTTCGTATGAATGATACGCATTCATTCATTCATTTGCTAGTTAGCTGCACCGCTAATCCTGCACCCGGGGTCGCCAGAGCCGCTGTGATTGGCCGAGAGCCGGGGTTCGACCCGGACATTCATCCTCTCGATCCTTCGGACAATATGAGGTCTCCGCTGAACCTCCGGCGTGTTCGGCTGGTGGAAGGATCCCCACGCAGACACGGGGAGAAGGTGAAGGCTCCACACAGGACGGCCCCCCGGGGTCCAAGCAGGGACCTTCTGGCTGCGAGGAAGGAGCTCTAACCGCTGCTCCACCTGCCGCCTTCGGTGGTTTCACTTGTGCGATCTTCATTTGAATATGGATGTTTTGGGGCGTCAGGCCGGTTCCTGCTTCAGGGCGCAGAGAACATCAGCCAGCCAAATCATCAGAGGACAACTACAAACCGTAATAACCCGACGATAAAACTTTCATATCTCACTGTCGTGAGAGCGGCTTCTGACCACCGGAGGACCGTCTGGATGTTCAGTGACGGCGTGAGCCAGCGAACCCCCGGCCGGCCTCCACCTTCTCCTCTTACATCTGCACGCTGTGCTTCTCGCTTATTGATCATGACGAGGCGCTGGACCGTCTCATGTCCAAAAGAAAAGGAAGCACCACGGCTCCACGGAGATGGGCGCACGCGCTCGTATCCTCAGCTCCACATAACGAGGGGGAAAGTGGAAGCGGTGGACGTTTCCTTCATCTCATCCAATCTCAGGACAGGAGAGGCTTCATAAACATCAACGTTCGGTTCTCCACGTGTGACACGGGTGGGAGAAGCACATCCGTGGTCATCACGGCTCACAAGGACATCACCGGTCCCCGCGGTTGTTCAGACCCACGAGGACGACATGGGTCAGCGCGAAGAACCTCCGTGCACGCGGTCCACGTGTATGAATAGAGCTCCCTGCATCTGCGGGCTCCTCCACCTGCCGCCGGCCCGCGGAGCCGCCGGTATCAAAGTGCCACTCGGCTTGTTGCGCCTGATGACAACAAAGGAGAGCAGAGGCCGGCGTGGTGCGGCGCCGCCGGGCTAACAAGCATTCCTTGTTTGTACACAAAGCATTCATGGGCGGGCCGGCTCCGGCCCTCATAGTGCCCGCAGTGTATTTACTGGGTTATTTTGGTCCGGGGGCAGGACCCCCGCCGCCTCGCAGCTCATTGGACGCCAAAGCCGCATTCCTGTCCGCCGCGGCCAATCGTAAGGTGAGCGATAGGCGGGGAAACCGTCCACCAAGACGGCCTTGTAGATTTAACAATAGCCAAAGGAGACGCCACGCCAACGGCGTAGATGTGCGCACGCGGCGTCAAACCCCCTCTCGGCCTCTCCACGCGCCACTCGCCTCGTAACCATGGCGGCAGAGTGGCA